>NC_080402.1:17157500-17457500 GCF_030265065.1 Corythoichthys intestinalis
TACTACAGTGCGCTTTCAGCTTGTTTTGTTTAGCTGCATAAGGACAGAATATACTAAAGATGCCTTAAGAAAATACTTAAATGTAGTAATATCAAATATGATGGTTTAAATACGCTACGTGACTAATGTGGTCAACAGATCAACAATCTGCTTTAAAGCTACGAAAAGAAAACACAATGCTGAAAAGCAGAGGCGTAGCAAGGGTCCCCGGGGGCCCCAGGCAACAAGCAACATGGGGCCCTCCGAGCATGTGCAAGTAAGGGGGATAGTTGGACTTGGAGCAATAGCATATTTAATAAAGGTATAATAACGCCTCGGTCTCATAGACTGCTTTTTAGGACACTCAAAGTGCCCGGCTTCTACCACATTAGGACATAAAGCTTCAGTAACATAGTACACTCACCGCTGTCTTGCTTCCTTTTCTCCTCTTCTGTTTTTTTTTCCTTTCTTTTGTCGCTTCCCGAAGGATAACCTCTCTTCATTTTGGATATACGCCAATTAAATAAAAGACAAATCGCCGCTCACTCTCACTCTGAGTCACGTGAGGGAGGAGGGGGGGGGGGGTGTAGAGCAAGTGAAGGGGCCCCTTCAGGGAACTCAGACACAAGGCTTTCACTGGCACTGTCGCACTTGTCGCTACAACAGTGCAGTAAAGCTGCGTGTGCTAAATCTGTTGGGGGCCCTAGGCAATTGTCTGGTTTGCCTAATGGGAGACGACGCCTCTGCTTAAAAGTATGAGATGGAAACACATGCAAAAAGTAATTTGAGACAATGAAAAGGTAAGTAAAGACTCAATAAAATCCCCAATAGCAAGTACTCGCTGCTTTTAACCAATGTGCGCATGTGTTGGACGTCTCGCCATATAGAGAGAATTGCAGAAAACCGGTCGTGTTTGTCTAGTGGCGTGGCAAACCACGCCATCACCCCGAGCGTCCACTGGGCGCATAAAACATAGCGGCCACCGGAGGTCAAAACATGTACTAAATACTATAGATTTTTAAATCAATGGCAATATTTTATGTGTTTCTAATAACATATTTTAGTAAAACAGGAGAATTGTGGCTTATTAGAGCCTACAAGTCTATAAGTCCGAGGTTCCCTTTAACATGTTTAAATATTTATTATTGATTTGTAATTTTGAGTGTTTTCTATATATTGCATTTATGTCGGTTTCTGTATTCTTTAATGTTTGTTTGTTTTTGTTTCATGTTTTTTTGCAGTGACCTGAGTAACAACCAAATATCGGAAATTGCTCCAGATGCTTTTCACGGCCTCAAAGCCCTCAACTCCTTGTTAGTAGTTATGCGTCTTTTCGTGTGGTCATATTGTCATTTTGTGGTCATGTGTTGCATTTGCTCACCCCCCTGTCATGTGTGGCATTGTTTTTATTTCCTTTCTTCATGACTGTCATGTACAGCCTTGTGTGGTCATGTTTTAATGTGTGGTCTTGCTCAATTGTATGGCTGTTAAGTGTCTTCAAGTTGAGTATTTTCATGTTTAGCTGCTTGTACACTTGTGTTCAGGGTTTTGTACGGCAACAAGATAACGGAGCTTCCTGCCGGTGTGTTCGATGGCCTAGTCTCACTGGAGCTGTTGTAAGTGGATTGCTTCCTTTTCTATTTACTATATTTCCCTCCCATGTATTGGGATTTTATGAGGAACATCGATTGGAGCGTAAATACAGACACTATTCTCCATCTTAGATTGTGAGTCTTTGCTGTGATGTTTGCCACCTTCTCACAGGTTGCTGAACGCCAATAAGATCCACTGCGTGCGCGCATCAGCCTTCAAGGATCTGGAGAACTTGGCTCTGCTGTCACTGTACGACAACAAGATCCAAAGTTTGGCAAAAGGAACCTTCAGTTCACTGCATGGCATCCAGACACTGTGAGAACATGGTCACATGCTTTATTAGTACATACACCCGTAGTCATAGGTTTTGAGACTTTCACCATTCATTTAAATGATTAAGATTCTCAAAATGTTTGACCAGTAATGTACCGTGATACTTATGAGTTTTCCCAGATATTTCAATAAGAGTTAAACATGATATAATGACGCACAAACTTTTAGTTATTAAGAATTTAAAGCATTGTCAATGAATGATATGACCTTATACGCCAAGGCACAACTGTATTTTTATTTTTTACATTTGCTGTATGCAACTCATTGTGGTTTCCCATCAGCCACTTGGCCCAAAACCCCTTCGTCTGTGACTGCAACGTCAAGTGGCTGGCTGACTTTCTCCGCGCGAATCCCATCGAGACCAGCGGGGCTCGCTGCGCCAGCCCACGACGTCTTGCCAACAAACGCATTGCTCAAATTAAAAGCAGCAAGTTCCGATGCTCTGGTCAGTATTTGAATGAATAATGAATGATCACTTCATGCATTTTTAATCTGTTGTTGATACATCTAGTTTGTCTAATAAAATCTATATTCTGTATATTGCAGAAATCAAAAATATATACAGTGGGACAAATAAGTATTTAGTCAACCACGAATTGTGCTAGTTCTCCACTTGAAAATATTAGAGAGGCCTGTAATTGTCAACATGGGTAAACCTCAACCATTAGAGAGAATGTGGGGAAAAAAATCCAGAAAATATCATTGTTTGATTTTTAACAAATTTATTTGCAAATCATGGTGGAAAAAAGTATTTGGTCAATACCAAAAGTTAATCTCAATACTTCGTTATGTACCCTTTGTTGGCAATAACGGAGGCCAAACGTTTTCTGTAACTCTTCACAAGTTTTTCACACACTGTTGCTGGTATTTTGGCCCATTCCTCCATGCAGATCTCCTCTAGAGCAGTGATGTTTTGGGGCTGTCATTGGACAACACAGATTTTCTATGGGGTTGAGATCTGAAGACTGGCTAGGCCACTCCAGGACCTTGAAATGCTTCTTACAAAGCCACTCCTTTGTTGCCCTGGCTTTGTGTTTGGGGTCATTGTCATGCTGAAAGACCCAGCCACGTCTCATCTTCAGTGCCCCTGCTGATGGAAGGAGATTTTCACTCAAAATCTCTCGATATATGGCCCCATTCATTCTTTCCTTTACACAGATCAGTCGTCCTGGTCCCTATGCAGAAAAACAGCCCCAAAGCAAGACGTTTCCACCCTCATGCTTCACAGTGGGTATGGTGCAATTCAGTATTCTTTTTCCTCCAAACACGAGAAACTGTGTTTCTACCAAAATGTTCGGTTTCATCTGACCATAACACATACTCCCAGTCCTCTTCTGGATCATCCAAATGCTCTCTAGTGAACCGCAGACGGGCCTGGACGTGTACTTTCTTCAGCAGGGGGACACGTCTGGCAGTGCAGGATTTGAGTCGCTGGCGGCGCATTGTGTTACTGATAGTAGCCTTTGCTACTGTGGTCCCAGCTCTCTGTTGGTCATTCACTAGGTGCCCCCATGTGGTTCTGTGATTTTTGCTCACCGTTCTTGTTATCATTTTGACGCCACGGGGTAAGGAAGGAGTTGAAAGTCTGTGTTGCGCAACGACAGCCCCAAAACATCACTGCTCTAGAGGAGATCTGCATGGAGGAATGGGCCAATATACCAGCAACAGTGTGTGAAAAGCTTGTGAAGAGTTACAGAAAACGTTTGGGCTCCGTTATTGCCAACAAAGGGTACATAACAAAGTATTGAGATGAACTTTTGGTATTGACCATATACTTATTTTCCACCATGATTTGCAAATAAATTCTTTAAAACTCAAACAATGTGATTTTCTGTTTTGTTTTTTTTCGCACATTCTGTCTCTCATGGTTGAGGTTTACCCATGTTGACAATTACAGGCCTCTCCAATATTTTCAAGTGGGAGAACTTGCACAATTAGTGGTTGACTAAATACTTATTTACCCCACTGTACATCACAAGTTTCTTGTTTTATTTTCATTATTATGTTATCTGATTTTCTGTTGTTATTTTAATTAGCTATTACACCCACGCATCCATGATGTTTGTACATTGACTTTTCTTTCTGGTCACATTTTAGCCAAGGAGCAGTACCACATCCCAGGTGAGTCACATGACATCACCATTGGTAGCTGTCAATGAAAATGCATAAATACATGTATATATGTATATATATATACGTTTATATGTACATATCTTTGTGTGGCCAGGAGCTGAGGACCGCCGCCTGAGCTCCGGTTGCAACAGCAAGCCAGCTTGTCCTAGCAAGTGTCGCTGTGAGGCCAACGTGGTGGACTGCTCTAACCTGAGACTAACCAAGTTTCCCCAGCACCTACCACCCACCACTGAAGAATTGTATGGGACACACACTCACACACATACACATATACCCTCATTTAAAGGGAAAGACAAGGTTTAGTATGAATAACATTCAAATTAACACAATTGTTAAAAGTATTCAAAGTGGCTGTGACTGCATTAAAAAAATCTTAAATAGCATTACTGTGTAAATTAGAATCATATTTTGCGACAATTCGACTATTTATAACAATTGGCAAAGCGCAGATGACGAGAAATCAAGCAGAAATCAGAAATCAACCTAAGCAGCCGCATAGTCTGCGTACAGGCTGGGCCGGCCTTGTCTGTGACAATAGTAGGAGGTGAAAAAAGACTAAAATAAAGAATAAAGAATAGAATAAATGGGAAAAATGTAACAACTCTTGTGTAGCCTAAAGTAGTGGAGTAAGAGTAGCATTTTTTTCTTCACAAATCTACTCAAGTAAAAGTAAAAAGGCTTAGTAAAACTACTCTTAGAAGTACATTTTTCACAAAAGTTGCTCAACGGCGTACATGTAATGCGTTACTTTACTACCCACCTCTGACAATATTACTGTTCTTATGCCAATTTTAGACAAATGCATTCACATTTGCAACAGAATGGAGGTGTAGGGAGCAAAGTAGTAGTTTTTCCATGATTGAATAGTAACATAACTCATGTTCGACTACAAGCACGTTGTGCACTCGAAAAAATGGGGTGTTGAACTGACATAAAAAAAGTATGGAAAGAATTTGCACCTGATAATATTGCTTTCCTTCAGCATTTAGCAATTGTGTCCTTTTAACTAAAGTTGCACCGATACCGATACCAGTATCAGCAGGGGGCACCGATCCGGCCCGAATTGGTAGTATCGGTATCGACGAGTACCAACATTTAGGGCGCCGATACCATCTACTGGCATAACTTGAACGCAAATGTACTGTCCTCCCCACGTGAGCTAACTTCCTAAATCCCGATGCATGACATCTGTATGTCTTTGTCTTGAATTTACCATATGAAATTAACACCTTCGTCAACAATATTAAGGATGTTCACTTTAATGTATATGCGCTGATTTTCTAACGTGGCATTCACAAACGATTAGCATGCGTAAGCTAACGCCTGATGCTATAGCACCAATTGGATCAGAAAGGTTAAGACCGTGGGAGACTAAGCAAACTCATGGTTTCATGATGAACAATGAGTGGCAAATTAAGAGCGCCGTACTTCAAACTCGTCCTGTTTACGAAAGTCGATTGGCATATGCTGGTATTGTGCAGTAATGAGCAGAAGTGACTTCTGTGGCCAGAAAACACTCAAGCGGCGCAGCGCGCACACTAGATATCATCAAATAGCAATCTAGATGTCATGTGTTAGATCCCATGCCAACTCTCGCGCGCACACACTAGATATCATCAAATAGCAACCTAGATGTGCTACATTACATCCCATGCCATTAGCTGTGTGAGCCCAGAGCGACGCGTAGTCCATATACTACATTGATGAATTAGAAACCGCCATGACTGAATGGAAGTTAAGCAGACCAAATCAATCCATACCAGTGACTATAGATAATGCAGCAAATACTGTTAATTCAGCATATGTTACAGATGGACTCGGATGTTTTGCTTATATGGTAAATATAGCTGCTAAGAGAGCTGCAGCAATCAACAGTGTGCCCCACTTTGCAAACAGTAAATATTGTTCTCAGCACTTATATACAAAATTTCTTCAGATCAGTAAGAAGTAAGCACATAAATATTATGCACTAAAATGCTGTTTATATGATAGCACTGTTATTTTTGCTTATTAGCAAAGCAAAACAAAAAATTAATTAAAAAAAAATAATAATAATAACTATTGTATTTTCTGTTTCAGAGCATTAAATGTATTGAATTGTATTGAAAATCGTACCGAAACGTGACTTAACTGTACCGTTGCATCCCTTATACATACACACACACACACACATATATATGTATATATATATGTTTTTTGTCTTTTTTTTTGCAAACAGAGTGGTATCGGAATGGTATCGGTATCGGCCAATACTGCACAGCCAGGTATCGGGCCCAAAAAATGGTATCGGTGCAACACTACTTTTAACATAAAGCACACAAGTCTCGCCAACATTAGGCACTTATGTTGCGCGAACATAACGTACTCTTGTTGAGCCAACATAAGGTACTCATGTTTACCCCAAAATACATGTTGAACTGACATTAAAGAAATACATAATTTGCACCTAATTAAATTGCTTTCCTTCAGTATTAAGCAATTGTGTTCTTTTAACATAAAGCACACATGTTGAACCAACATAAGGCACAACTAGCGCGGTAATTAATTTTTTAAATTAATCACGTTAAAATATTTAACACATGCACGGAACGATCCACTCATGCATTTCCGCAAACAGACTACAATGGCACCATTCTACGCATATATAGAGTTTAGAGGCAGTGACAAGTGAGTGGAGTGGATGCAGGCATTCATTTGGACTGTGCTTTTATTTATCTAAAGCTTTGACATGTCTTCCACAACCATACTAACTATTGAGGCGAGCAATGCGGGGAAGACTAACAGAAATTGATCTTTTTCTTAACACCCTACATTGTACACAACACAGAGACGATATAGTATTTGCAGCCGCTACACACAGTCATGGTTACCCACTTCCCATCATGCATTTGGGCAGAACTTTTTTGTCACTACATTATCTTTTACTGAAAGCTCAACAAATACAGTACATGGCAATATTTAGTCACAATATACAAACTCACATTTATCCTTTAAGAATCTATCCGTGGATCCCTTTCACAGAAAGAATGTTAATAATGTTAATGCCATCTTGTGGCTTTATTGTTATAATAAACAAATACAGTACTTACGTAGGGTATCTTGAATGTATATATCCGTCTTGTCTTATCTTTCCATTCCAACAATAATTTACAGAAAAATGTGGCATATTTTAGAGATGGTTTGAATTGCGATTAATTACGATTAATTAATTTCTAAGCTGTGATTAACTCGATTAAAAATTTTAATCGTTTGACAGCCCTAATTTTAACGTAAATGGCCATCAATGGCATCAATTTATATATGCCTCAATGGAATCCAGTACATTGGCATCAATAGTAGCGACATTCATGATAGTCAATGGCATGGACGTACATAGCTGTCAGTGGTATTGACTTACTTAGGCGCCACTTCAATGTCAATGGGCTGTAATGGTAAGTGGTCAAAAATCACAACCACCTATGTTTTCCTGTCATTGAAAATGAAGGGAAAATGTTTGCCAATAAAAATGAATGGAATTCCGGTCATTTTGATATTCAAACGGTGCCGGTCGGTTAAACGGTTTGGAGTCTCCACGCCGAAAAAATTTGGATAATAAGATTATGAAAGAAAGAAATAAAAATAATAGTTGAGGAATTTTACTAGCTGGGACATTGCCTTTCAAAGTCCCATCTAATAAAAAATCTCTTTTCACATACAAATTAATAATTCAATGGTGACGGTACCAATGAGGTGTCCCTTACTTTTTCAGGGAGTTGGCAATCCTCCTTTTAAATCTCGCGAGAAATCACGAGACTATTGCAATTAGTTGGAAAGACACATTAACATTATGTTGCATCAACAATATCTAATCAAGCTTCTCATTCACTGTTCACGTTTATGTAGAGACTGCATGATTCAATCATGCTCACCTTGGAAATATGATGGTTTCTTGCTGAAAATGCACACTGTCTTTTAATAAACTTTACAACCTGCCTGATTCATTTTTTTTGAATGTGTATTCGGGTGCACTTAACATAAAATTCCTGTAGTTTTCATTGTCTACTGCTGATTGTTCATTAAAAAAAACGTTCAAAATAAATGGTCAAACAAGCTTTAGCTTTACAGTGCTGTACGTACTGCATGTATATACGATATGTAGAAGCCCAAAATCTGTGCAAATCGAATCAACATATGGCATGAGCAAGGGTGGTCTTTGTGTGTTGGTTTGTTATTAAAGACACACAAACACACACACCCCCACCCAACCACACACACATGAATGTAACGTATATCCATGTTGGCATGTGCATGCATCCATGCTGTGTGAATGCACTGCCGCTGGACATTCCAACCGCCTCCACTGCTAACCATCTTGTTGTTTTTCTCTTATTTTTTGGCTTTTGGGCTCTTTTGGTGATGATGGTGGTGGTGGTGGTGTACATCGCAGGCGCCTCAACAACAATGACCTCTCCCTGCTGGAGGCCACGGGCGCTTTCAAGGGCCTGTCGCAGCTCAAAAAAATGTAGGTCAAGCCACAGTGACCACACACACGCATGCATACACACACACAAACAAACTGTCAGAACGCTTAAGTGATCTAAATACTGCCTTCCACAAAAATAGGGAATATCTTTCTTTTTGGGGTACCAGACCAATTGAAATGTCAATTACGAAACAAATACATGATTAACAATCAATAAATCTGTCTCCAGCACACATATGACTCCCGTGAGATAATGAATAATAAGGAAAAATGGTCTCTTTCCCCCGTTGTGTAGAAACCTGAGCAACAACAAGATCTCAGAGATTGAGGATGGTGCGTTCGAGGGCGCCTCGGCAGTGGCCGAACTCCACCTGACCGCCAACCACCTGGAGGCCGTGCGGGGGAGTATGTTCAGAGGAATGGATATGCTACGCATGCTGTGAGACACCACACATACACAAACAAAACAACAAATACTTAAATATTTCTACTATCGACAAAATATAGCAGTTGAGAAAATAATAGAGTGAGCCAACTAGTGAGCTAGAAATGGCTAAGTTTAACTTTTTTGTGTGATTTAAAATTGTAAATTTAAATTTGGGAGTGTTCCTGCTCGGGGATTTTTATAGACCCCACTCACCAACGTCACACAATGACGTGTCGCTGTATCCGGCCGCCATATTGTCCGTCAATTGTTTATCCGTATTCTCAATTTGTCGTGCAATTTATAGTGCAATTCATGGAAGCCCCGGTGCTTTCAGACGCTGTAAACTCATAGGATGCGTTGCATAAAAGGCTATATGCGGAAAAGCTTCAGTCTATCCATTCGCCAGATCCATATTTGATGCCTGAATCGATATTTTTCGACCCGCTGTCTTCGCCGTCTCTGCCTGACATCTGCTACCCTGATATCTACAACTATCTTGTCCACACAAAATCAGCCTATTCTCACGGAAGTTTGAAAAACTTTAAGAGCAGCACTCTAAGCAACATTACCCCGTGTGACCCTTTACTTCCAATTTTCTAAAATGGCGACAATCAATAAAAAAAAAGTTGACTGCGATGGCCGACGCTTCAAGGGTCGGTGGATATTGGACTATTTCTTCAATAAAACACGCAACAACTGTGTCTGCCTCATTTGCAAAGAGACAGTCGCTGTTTTCAAAGAGTTCGATGTGACGCGATATTACCAAATAAGACACGCTAACATGTACGACAACATTCCAAGGAAGATACGCAGCGAGAAATTATAGCAACTTGAAGCTAGCACAGCAGCAGTATTTCGCAAGAGCCCGAGTGTGGAAAGAGAACGCCACAAAGGCGAGATTGTTGAAATTATGAATTTTAAAAAATAATAATAAAGCAAATGTGACACACAGAAGGGTTTGCTAAAAATTGTTTAAATGTATTGTTCTACGTAAATCAGCCAAGGTAGCCCCCCACATTTTTACCACACCAAATCTGGCCCCCTTTGCAAAAAGTTTGGACACCTCTGTTTAACTGATGATCCGTAGACGAGGCCAGCTTCCTTCACTTGATACCAGCTAAATATAATTCAAAAATAAATGATGTCAGAAGAAATAAACATCTTGAATTTGAAACTGTATGTTGTCGGCGATTAGCCTCGCAATGATCTTAATTGTGGTTGTCAGCCCAAAACCCTCTAAATATATATTAAATGCATCTTGCCAGGTATAAAATGACTACTACATAGTCTGCGGTGATCGTTTGGTGCCCAGTTTTCTCGTCGAATTGCAGCAGTCCATCTCGCTCTCCTCTCCGGGTCTCTCGGAATACGGTAGAACTTCAAGTCTCTCCGTCTATCTTCTCTGTTACTGCAACCAACCGCCACACACGCCTTCACCATTTTGATTATTAATGTTAACGAGCAGAAAAACACGCCATAATAGGAGGAATTTACGTAGCGGTAATGCGTAAACATGACGAGCTGACGGACAATATGGCGCGGAGGCGTGGTTGTGACATCATGTGAGTGGGGTCTATAGCCATGAACACTTTTTCAGCATTCTCCTTTCTCATTGAAAACAATAATTACTCTTTACAGAACAACATGTGTTGATAATTTTAATTAATCATAACAGTATAAGTACAAGTAGTCCCCGTGTTACGACGTATTCGACTGACGCGATTTCGATTTCACAGTGGCGGAGTCTCGTTCGCCATTTTGTCTCCAATCAGTTTTTTTTTTTTTTTTTTTTTTTTTTTTATCGTATAGACAGCACCTTATTGTACCTCACAGTATCTTTTTTATTTTTTTTTTATTTTACTTTATTAATATGACGTGTTCTGTCCTCACAAAATGTGAAGTTGTTCAGTTTACTAGACAGCAAACAAGGCAATTGTGTTTTTTTTTAAAGCTTTTTACTTCCTTCACTTTTGACAGTTTCCAAAGCTGTAACACACATACCGTAACTTTTGGACTATAAGCCACTACTTTATTCCCTCATTTTGGAATTCTTCGGCTTATAGTCTAGTGCGTCTTATTGGTTGATTTATTTGGGTTAATAGGTAACACCTTATTTGACAGCGGCGTTATAAGACTGCCACGAATGCTTGTGACAGATGTCATTGTCATCTGGCAAATTATTACATCAATTCCATGTATGTCCAGCTCAGATCTATTACATCCACTCAAAAGTGAGATAATTTGCCGGATGACACAAAATTACCGTAATTTTCGCACTATAGGGCGCACCTGACTATAAGCCGCAACCCACCAAATGTGACACAAAAACGGCTCATAGATAAGCCGCACTGGACTATAGGCCACCGCTGTCCTCACTGTATTATGGGATATTTACACCATAAGTTATTAACTGGTAACGCTTCATTAGACTGCGGCATCATACGACGGTCAGAAGACCAAATGAACCACCATGAAGCTTTGAACCAATTGGCTGCTAAGCTTCATTGCTTCAAGAAGCTTCATTTGGCCATCACTGCTCCCTTGGGGGAGACAGTCCATCTCTTCTGCATCCTGCTGTCAACACTGTTGTTGTCCAACATGCCTCCTAGCATGCATTGCAGCGCAACAGATGTAAATAACAATCAAAATTCATGTTCTGTGCTAATTATTTATTCAGTTATTGTTCCAGTTGTTTCATTATTGCTAGTTATGTTATTTGGTAACACTTTGACAGTGGCGCCATGAGACTGTCATTATAACATGACGCTGTCATGTGCATTAATTAATGATTATAACAGATGTCATTTAGTGTTATTCGGCAAATTATCCCACTTTTGAATGGCTGTAAAAGATCCGAGCTGGACATAAATGGAGTTAGTAACTTAATTTGCCAGGTGACACTTAATGACATCTGTCGTAAGCATTCAGTAATGCCCATGATAGTGTCATGCCATAATTATGACTGTCTTATGACAGTGTTATGACGCTGCTTTCAAATAAAGTGTTACCAAATACCATAACAAGCAATTAATGAAACAACTAGAACAGTAACTGAATAATTAATTGGCACAGAACATGAATTTTGATTGTTATTTACATCCATAGTGCTGCAATGCATGCTAGGAGGCATGTGTTGCCTATTAACCCTCCCTAAAAATCAACAAATAAGCCGCACTGGACTATAAGCCGCTGGATTCAAAATGAAGGAAAAAAGTAACGGTTTATAGTCCGAAAATTATGGTACATCGGTCATAAGCATTCATGATGCTCATGGCAGTGTCATTTCATAATTATGATGGTCTTATGAATGTCTTATGGCGCTACTGTCAAATAAAATGTTCCCAAGTAGCATAACTAGCAATTAATGAAACAAATGGAACAGTCTCTGAAGAAAATAATAGCACAGAACATGAATTTTGATTGTTATTTACATCTGTAGCGCTGCAATTCATGCTAGGAGGCATGTTGGACAACAACCGTGTTGACAGCAGATGGAAGCAGAGGTTGACTGTCTCCCCAAAGGGAGCAGTGATGGCCAAATGAAGCTTCTTGAAGCAATGAATGTGGTTCAATCATGGTGGTTCAGTTGATCCTATGCCAGTCTTATCATGCCGCTGTCAAATGCAATGTTACCCGTTAATATCTTTTGGTGTAAATATCCAATAATACAGTGAGGACAGCTGCAGATTATGGTCCAGTGCGACTTATCTATTAACCAGTGCCGTTTCCGTGTCAAATTTGGTGGGTGGCGGCTGTCCTTGAGCAAGATACTGAACCCCACGTTGCTCCTGGTGCTGCGTCACCATTAGGTAGATGGCGAGATAGTGTAAAGCGCTTTGAGCGCCTTGAAAGGTGGAAAAGCGCTATATAAGTATAACACCATTTACCATTTATAGTCAGGTGCGCCTTATAGTCCGAAAATTACAGTATGTACACTTATGTTCAAAAAGACACACATTTTAACAATAAAACATGTGGCACAAAACAATTGGTGTTCAAACTAGGGCTGTCAAACGATTAAAATTTTTAATCGAGTTAATTACAGCTTAAAAATTAATTAATCGTAATTAATCGCAATTCAAACCATCTATAAAATATGCCATATTTTCTGTAAATTATTGTTGGAATGGAAAGATAAGACACAAGATGGATATATACATTTAACATACGTTACATAAGTACTGTATTTGTTTATTATAACAATAAATCAACAAGATGGCATTAACATTATTAACATTCTGTTAAAGTGATCCATGGATAGAAAGACTTTTTTAAAGTATTTAAAAGATAAATGTTAGTACAAGTTATAGAAATTTTATATAAAAACCCGTCTTAATGTTTTTGTTTTAATAAAATTTGTAAAATTTTCAATCAAAAAATAAACTAGTAGCCCGCCATTGTTGATGTCAATAATTACACAACGCTCATGGGTGCTTAAGACCATAAAATCAGTCGCACCCAAGCGCCAGCAGAGGGCGACAAAGCTCCAAAAAAACAAAAGTAACAAGTTGGCATTGCACTGTGCTGTCATTTTAATCTGTTTGAGCGGGGAATGTGCGTTAATTGCGTCAAATATTTTATCGTGATTAATGAAAAAGATTAATTGGCGCCCATTAACGCGATAATTTTGACAGCCCTAGTTCAAACATCCATATAGTATGATCAATATGTAAATTTAGCAGATTAAGTTATCCTAATTTGCCAAACAAAAGTCCGCTAGTTTAAATGCTACAAATTCTAACGCATTTACAATTCTCATAGCAACCTAAATCCACAAACTGTAGCTGTACACTTAATTCCAAAAGCATATGCAAACATATGTTAGCTGAAACAACTTACAGCCTAATGTGGGCCAAACCAGAGCACAGCTATCGCTGATCACTGTCAGACGTCTGAGTCTGCTCAGTCATACAAGGCGATAGTCCAGCCAGGCCCAACATGGCCACCAGAGTGCAGTGTATCCTTAATCATTAAACAAAATGAAATACTTTTGGACTTTTTGGATAGTTATTTTGTAGGTGTATTTTAAGGGTTTATTCCGACTTACATGGAAATTCGGGTTACGTCGCCAGCGTCGGAACGGAACTCGTTTGTAACCCAGGGACTCTCTGGAATTGATTTCTGAATGAAATTCAGAGGGGTAGGATTTTAAGGGTCCAAATACCAATTTCATGACGATACAATATTTGCTATTATAAAAAGTCTGCCATGATTAGATTCTATTTGAATTAAGAGCCTTAAATGGATTTAATACAATTCTGATATTCTTGACCATTTGGTTTCCGAAGCATTTCAGACATTTGAATCAGAACTATTCTTTTTAACAAAAAAATATCTAAAAGATGACAACACTGATCAATATTTTGCGGATTGATTGATTTCGATTAAATTGTGGTTAAAATTATCGATCCAAATTGATTAATTGTCTCACTCCAAGTTTTACTTGATTTTTATTGATCTGATTATATGAAAATGACCCTTTTAAATATATAATAAAATAATTTCAAGCATTTTTTTTCTTTCAAATATTTTATTCAAGTTTAATGTACATAGACAAATAGAAAATTACAAACAAAATAGTCTTGAAAATGTAGTCAAGAATTTAAATAAGATAATAAAAAATGAATTATTAAAAAAATAAAAAATATATACTATAGTAATACAATTAGGTCATTAATACGGTAAGATAAAAGAATCAATTAGTATAACTATAAATAATTTGATGATTAATAGGAGAGAAAAAATGGTATGAAAAAGTATGTGAACCTTTTGGAATTTCTCACATTTCTGCATAAAATCACCATCAAAAGTGATCTGATCTTGGTCAAAATCACACAGATGAAAAAAAGTTTTCTGCTTTAACTAAAACCACCCAAACATTTATAGGTTTACATATTTTTAGTGAAGATAGCATGCAAACAATGACAGAAGGGGGAAAATAAGTAAGTGAACCATCTGCCTAAGGAGAGTTAAGGAGCAATTGAAACAAATTTTTACCAAACAATTAAAGTCAGGTAAGTGCCCAATCTCTGATGAGTGGTTTAAAGCTGCCCAGCCCACTATAAAACACACACCTGGTAAGAAATGTCTTGATGACAAGCATTGTCTGAAAGGCATCATGGCTCGGTTAAAAGAGCCGTCTGAAGACCTGAGTTCAAGAATTGTTGATTTGTATAAAGCTGGGAAAGGATACAAAACCATCTCTAAAAGTCTGGATGTTCATCAATCGACAGTCAGGGAAGTTGTCTACAAAGGAAGAGAGTTTGGCACTGTTGCTTCGCTCCCAAAAAGTGGTCGTCCATCAAAGATGATGCCAAGAGTGCAGCGCAGAATACTCAGTGAGGTAAAAAAAAAAGAACCCTAGAGTGTCAGCTAAAGACATACAGAAATCACTGTCAGATTCCAATATCTCTGTGCACACATCGACTATATGCAAAACTATGGCCAAGAATGGTGTTCATGGGAGGATGATGTTAATGTTCGCAAAAAGGCACTTGGACACTTCACAGAAGTTTTGGCAAAATATTTTGTGGACTGATGAAACCAAAGTTGAATTGTTTGGGAGTAACACACAACGTCATGTGTGGAGGAAAAATGTAACAGCTCACCAACATCAACACCTCATTCCTACTGTGAAGCATGGTGCAGGGAACATCCTTATTTGGGGCTGTTTTGCTGCCTCAGGGCCTGGAAAACTTGCAATCATTAATGGAAGAATTAATTCAAAAGTTTATCAGGATGTTTTGCAGGGAATACCTGAGGCCGTCTGTCAGACAGTTGAAGCTAAAAAGAGGATGGATGCTGCAACAAGACAATGAGCCAAAAAACAGAAGTAAATCAACTTCAGAATGGTTTCAGAAGAACAAAATGCACGTTCTGGTGTGGCTAAGTCAAAGTCCATACTTGAACCCCATTAAGATGCGTGGTATGACCTAAAGTCAGCGATTCATGCCAGACATCCCAGGAATCTGACTGAACTACAGCAGTTTTGTAGAGAAGAATGGGCCAAGATTAGTCCTGATCCATGTGCCAGAATGTTCTGCAGCTACAGGAAGTGTCTGGTTGAAGTTATTGCTGCCAAAGGAGGGGGGGCACAACTTATTAAATGTGATGGTTTACTTACTTATTTCTGTCATTGTTTGCATACTATCCTCATTAAAGTATGAAAACTTATAAATGTTTGGGTGGTTTTAGTTAAAGCAAACACTGTTTTTTTCATCTGTGTGATTTTGACAAAAATCGGATCTCATTTGATGGTGAATTTATGTCGAAATGTGAGAAATTCCAAAAGGTTCAGATACTTTTTCATACCACTGTATGACCTTTTGCTATTGCTTCCAGTAGGAAATAGTAGTAACATATTGCATTTCTGTACAGGATGTTGAGGAACAACAAGATCAGTTGCTTACACAACGGTAGCTTCACAGGCCTGAGCAACGTACGTCTGCTGTCGCTCTATGACAACCAACTGAGCGTCATCCTTCCAGGAACTTTTGACCCGCTTCCTAACCTCTCCACACTGTCAGTGACATACTTAACATTTTGTACTTTAGCAGAATTCCCTGAAAATGAGTTGGCAAAACTGTTCTAACCGAGCTTTTCTTCTGGTCCCAGGAACCTGCTGGCCAACCCATTCAACTGCGACTGCCGTCTGTCCTGGTTGGGCTCCTGGCTCAGGAGCCGCCGCATCGTGACGGGAAACCCTCGCTGCCAAAGTCCAGCTTTCCTGCGTGAGATCCCGATGCAGGATGTGGCTGTGCCTGACTTCCGCTGTGAAGATGGTATGTTGTAAAAAAAATAATAAATAAATTTTAAAAAAAATTTTTTTTTAAAAAGATGTCTAAAAACATCTTGGGTTTACCAGCGACAAACTAAGTGTTGTGCTCATGGTCATAGGCGGATCTACTATTCAGGCGAAGTAGGTGATCGCCTTAGGCCCCCAACCAGTAGGGGGCCCACAACCAGCTGCCCTTGCCCCAACGAGCAAGGGGCCAGCAGCATCCCCAACTATTCGTCATGTATAATTATGTCAGCATACCAAACAAACAAGTAACAAAACAAAAAAGAAAGCCATTTGAATGCTGCATTTATATTATCTGTCCCACACACACACACGCATTACAATGGACTGTTCCACAACGACGAACTGAGTATCAGTCGCTTAGCTTCATTTAGCGCCGTTTAGCTTCGCTTAGCTCCGTTTAGCATCGCTTAGCTCCGCTTAGCTGTTCTTTAACTTCACTTGGCCTTCCCGTGTTTTTCACCCCACTAAGCTCGGTATTTTTACAGCTCACTTGATACTTTGCACGACAGCACACCCTGTGACCAAACAATGCAGTACAGTTCCAATCAGTCATAACAATAACACTCAACAGCTGGTAAACAGCATTTGCTAACAAAAAAAAACTTTAAATCTATTAGTGACACCACAAGCAATGACAAAGAATGTTTTTTAGGGAGTGTAAAGCTTTCGGTTAGCGGTTTAGCGAACATACCTCCGGTGAACATTTCAAAATAAAAGCACATCATGTTCGTCATATAAATAACGATTTCTGGAGTTAATCCCACATACTTCAGAATTAAATATTATAATATGTAGAGTAAATACTACAGAATACAGATTCTACACGAAGAATAGCTTTCAAATGAAACTCTTTATGACAAATATGATTGGTAATGAATAATTATTATACTACTATTATATATAGTAGTATACTATAATGGTAATGCTAGAATTTTTTTTTTTTAAAGAATTGTTTTGAATAATGTTGGAAAGGCAAAGTCAGTGTTCTGAATCTGTTTACTTTCCATTCTTTTGCACTAGTAAATGCTATCAGCATTTAACCTCATTGTTTATTTGTGATTAACTATTGTTATTTACATGATTATTTGTGTTTTAATAAAAAATTTAAGTGTTCCAAAATAGTTTTGTGAATTAATAAGCGTCACCAAAAATGTCATTGCTAAAATAGTAAAAAAAAAAAAAAAAAATTATTAGTCGACTAATCATAAAACTAGTCGGCTGGCTAATCAGGAGAAAATTTATCGTTTAGGACAGCCCTAGTGTACAGTGAACATATTTCCTCCACACCCCTCTCACCTTTTTAACCTCTGACCCATGAAGAGGGCCCCTGGATATGTTCGCCTTAGGCCCCAAAATTGCCAAGTCCGCCACTGCTCATGGTTTAACCTTATGTGCAAGGAAATGTACATGTACGATGGAGGGTAACATTCACTTCCTGGAAAAATAAGATAACTATAGTAATAAAATTGTGCAGTAAATTTTGATTACCTGTGGAGCTAACAATCCCTTCCTGTCTAAAATTTTTAAAGTTGATTTCCTGTGCTGTGAAATAGTCACTTCTGTTGCAGTCAAATATTTAGCTCCTGTGCAGTAAACATGACTTCCTGTGCCCTCTTAAGGTACTCACACTGAGTCCACCAGCTGCTCTTTGGGCCCACAGTGTCCCAGTGGTTGCACGTGCATGGACACTGTGGTACGGTGCAGCAACAAGCACCTGCAAGCCCTACCCAGAGGACTTCCTCCAAACCTCACCGAACTGTAAGCGTGTGACTCGACTTATTTACCATCAACTTTAAAAAAAAATAATAATAATAATCAGCCTATTTTCTTTGCAGGTATCTGGATGGGAACCAGTTTACGCGAGTACCCAACCTGCTTAGCAAGTTCAAGCATCTACAACTCATGTAAGGAACACACTTCTATACTTCCCAGTTATTTTTCTGCTCTCCGTAAATGTTTGCTTGTTCTATGGAAGGGCGTAGGTTTGGTCTCAACATTGGTAGGGACAATATAACAGCATAACCTGCATGTACACTTTTTGCTGGGGATGGGACATTAATAAGACCAAACACATTATTGAACAGGGGTCAGGGCCACATTTCTCACGAATATGAACCTAATTAATTGATAGTTGAAATGATCAAAGCAAAAATAGATCTGTATTGACTTATACTTTCATGTGAATTGGTTCACGTGATACGATGGTCGACTCAAACCTTTGTTTTTTTGAAAAATTACTAAAGAAACATTTTGAAGTGCAAGTCCCATTATTTAAAAAAAAATGGGGAGCTATTCAAGAATGTGTCCACTTCTGGGAGACACTGGCGCACCTCTTGACTCAAACTAGAGTATTGTAATATAAAAGTGATTTGGCGAAAATATTCACGAAAAAAAATCTGAGATATCCGAGGACCGATCTGTGGCATCCTAGACTACTTCAAGACTCGAACCAAAGTACTCTCATGAAATTCTGATGTGTGATTTCATTTCAGATTTTTTTTTTTCATGTCAGTTCATGTTCATGTCAGTGTCCCTCTGAAGGGGACCGATTCTTGGGACTTACACTCCGAAGCCACCGCGTTGTATTTTGGTAATGCACATAATGCAAACAATTAAGGGTGTAACGGTACATGTATTCGTACTGAACCGTTTTGGTACTTGGTGTTCGGTTCGGAACGGAGGTGTACCGAGCGAGTTTTGTGACGTAATGTAACCCTTACTTTTCGAGGCTGTGAGTCGATCGGGTTCCAGTTTCTTTGTGTAGCTTATATTTACTCCGTCTTCTCTACTATAATGAGGACCAACACGGTAGGACGGTAAGAAACGTCAACGGCGCGACAACGTGGCCGCTGCGAGAACGCAGTGAAACGCGGCTGTTAAAGCCAATCAGCCAATGCACACCAGTCGCAGTGTGACCGCGTGTTAGACGCGTCCCAGAAGCGGCCCAGCGCGATGCACGCGAAAAGAATGGCAGAGTTTATTATTTGACGCGAGACACGGCCCTCCTGCGTCAATACTACTAGCTAGCAGACCAGAAGTCACTCGTGTAAAAATACGGTGGATCCGGTCGATTTTCAAACTAATATGCAATCGTAACCCTCAATCCATCAGATCTCTTGAGTGGTAGATCGGGGCACAGTTGACTTGTCTTTGTTGATTTACAGTTGTCTCCTCTGCTATAATAATAACCAACACGGCCCCGTGTTCAATACAAAACCCTCCTACCACAACAAAACAAGTAGGAACTAATATTCACATAGGAACCAAAGTTATACAACATAAAATATGCAATATAAATGAATACTACATCACATTTGTAAAATACAAACACATAATAAAATAAATAATAGCCCATTTAAATAAAATAAATTGAAATGAGCTAAAACACCGGTAATTAAATAATAAGAATAATATACAGATCCTGCTTACACAATTAAATTTATTAATTTCTGTGTGGCGCTTTAACTTGAGAAAATCCACCAATAAAGCTTTTGAAAACCGTTCATAAGAAAAAGAAAATCATTGAGGCATTTCATTTGTAAAATACATGTTAAAATCTTATTGGGATTGCTTTTCTCTTTAGCACAGGACTTGTTTTTTCTCCTTTCTTTCAGAAAGAAAGCTAACCAATACGCGGGGTCTGAAAGGCAAATTGTTGTTGGATTATTATCTTTAAATACCCGCTACTTTTTGAGCAGAATTCTAGCTTTGTAAAGGCTACTGTTCCTAGAGTTGAAAGCACAAAAGTGTGTAATAAACAACTAGCACATTTATATTTTGCATTTTGTTTTCTTACTGTGTCGAAAATGAACTGAACCTTGACCTCAAAACCGAGGTACGTACTGAACCGAGATTTTTGTGTACAGTTACACCACTACAAACAATAATCCAAATGAGGGACGGCTAGCTTGACTTCGTTGTTCCCTTGTGGAGGCTGGCCTGATCGCAGTAGTTTTCCAAGCTAGCAAGTTCACATAGATTAATGCTATGCTAACTCTGATGCAGGTCGGACTTTTAGTAGCAAAATTTAAGGTGTTTCCCCCACCTCAACAACATTGACGTCTTTTTTTATTATTTAAAATAGCTTGTGCTGGCTGAAAAAAACTTCAAATATCCCTCCTCTTCGAAGGGGGCGGAGCAGGCGGCATGTTGTATTTCTGTCGGCAGGGTTTTGTGGGTGTATGCCTGCATTTGTGTGGCGGGAGGAGGAGGAGGGGGGTCATGTCATAAGCAAATCAAATGTATGTTTGAGGGGAAAAAAAGGACTGGCGCATTCAGCAAGTGAAAAGGGATAGATGTAAATCTGAACATAATTAAAATAATTCACTTAATAATGGTAGGGTCTATTCTATCCTCACAACATATGGGAAGACAATCTAAATTACCCATATAACTGAACTTATTATATGATGCAAATAAGTGGCTTAAAAGTTAGTGGGGACAATTTGAACGTCCTGAAAAGTTGGTAGTGTTGTGTCCCTACCGTCCCTATGTAAAACTAGAGTACGCCCTTGGTTCTATGCTAAGGCAATCCCTGATCTAGGTAAAGTATATCTATGTTGGTCGTGCTAAAATGTGCAGAGACCGTATTGTGCGTCCATGTACCTTTCGGCGATTCTTTTTTCTTTCTACTTTTGGAAAACAAAAAAAAAACGTAAAAAGGAGCTCAAATCCGTTTTTTGTTTGCGTATGTGTTAACAAAAAACGAGAAATGAATCGTCTCCTGCTTCCTGATTAAAAAGTGATAATTCAAAAACGGAAAACGAGCCTTGATCTGTTTATTCAATATTAGTTTATTGAACAGAAATCAAAAAACAAAATACTCAGAATATTTGGATTCCACCAAGTTTGCTTTTAAAATGAGCCATGGCCCGGCAGACATTCTTCTTCTTCATATAAATAGACAAGACCCTGCTGCAGCCGCATAATATTTATCAGAAGAAGAAGAATGCCATGTGCCAAATGGCATTTGGATGTTTTTTGAGCATGTGGCAAAATTGATTTTGCAATGTGCCAAAATGGCAAATCAATTTTGCCACATGCCAAAATCCATTTTGCCACATACCAAAAAAATGCCACATGCCAAGATCAATTTTGCCACATGGCTAAAAAAATGCCACATGTCAAAATCCATTTTGCCACATCAAAAAAAATGCCGCATGGAAAAATCCATTTGCCACGTACCAAAAAATGCCACATGCCAAAATCAATTTCCCACGTACCAAAAAATGCAACATGGCAAAATCAATTTTGCCACATGGCAAAAAAAAGGCCACATGTCAAAATCCATTTTGCCACATACCAAAAAAATGCCGCATAGAAAAATCAATTTTCCACATAGCCAAAAAATGCCACATGCTAAAATCAATTTGCCACTTACCAAAAAATGCAACATGGCAAAATAAATTTTGCCACATGTCAAAATCCATTTTGCCACATACCAAAAAAATGCCGCATGGAAAAATCTATTTGGCACATACCAAAAAAATGCCACATGCCAAAATCAATTTGCCACTTACCAAAAAATGCAACATGGCAAAGTCAATTTTGCCACATGGCAAAAAAATGCCACATGTCAAAATCCATTTTGCCACATACCAAAAAAATGCCGCATGGAAAAACCATTTGCCACATAGCAAAAAAAGGCCACATGCCAAAATCAATTTGCCACTTACCAAAAAATGCAACACGGCAAAATCAATTTTGCCACATGGCAAAAACAATGCCACGTGTCAAAATCCATTTTGCCACATACCAAAAAAATGTCACATAGAAAAATCAATTTTCCACATACCAAAAAAATGCCACATGCTAAAATCAATTTGCCACATACCAAAAAATGCAACATGGCTAAATAAATTTTGCCACATGGCAAAAAATGCCACATGTCAAAATTCATTTTGCCACATACCAAAAAAAATGCCGCATGGAAAAATCAATTTGCCACATACCAAAAAAAAGCCACATGCCAAAATCAATTTGCCAATTACCAAAAAATGCAACATGGCAAAATCACTTTTGCCACATGGCAAAAAAATGCCACATGTCAAAATCCATTTTGCCACATACCCAAAAAAATGCCGCATGGAAAAATCAATTTGCCACATACCAAAATCAATTTGCCAATTACCAAAAAATGCAACATGGCAAAATCACTTTTGCCACATGGCAAAAAAAATGCCACATGTCAAAATCCATTTTGCCACATACCCAAAAAAATGCCGCATGGAAAAATCAATTTTGCCACATACCAAATAGCACTTTTCGTTCTCGCTGTCTCTCTCATTTCCTGTACACCTCAATTTTCTGCAAATGAGAAGCCTGCATGTTAGCTTTTCTTTATCCACCAGAGGGAGCTGTAGTCTATGAATTCTACTTCTCTTATGCAGCAATTTACAGATTACTGTTTGTGCGTGTGTGTGTTTTGACTGTGTAGTGATTTGAGCAACAACAAAATCAGCTCGCTGTCTGATGACTCCTTCGCTAACATGAGCCAACTCACCACGCTGTGAGTACACATACCTACACGTAAACAAAATGATTTATTCAAATGATGATATTTGTCTATCAATTATTAAATAATTTGTTCACATTGTGTGCAGGATCCTGAGTTATAATTCTTTACGTTGTATTCCTCCTCTGGCGCTGGGAGGCCTGCGATCCCTGAGGCTGCTGTCAGTTCGCACAGTATATGGATACACATCCACACATACATTATACACACGCACATACAACATAAACCTACTGCATAAAATGTATATATTTGTACATACATATGTGCACACACAATGAGTGATTGTTTGTGTTTCAGATCTCTGCACGGTAACGACATCTCTGAGTTGCAACATGGAATCTTCAACGATGTCACGTCACTCTCACACCTGTATGTTGCTTTATTTGTGTACCTGTATGTACATTGTGTGCCTGTCTACGTGTGCGGACATCAGTGTTGTCACAGATTACTTGAAAAAGTAATTTCTTTACTGATTACGCCTCAAAAAGTAATCTAGCTACTTTAGTGATTACTTACTTACTTACTTGATAATTTACTTACTTTTAAAGTAACCAAGTTAATTTAAAAGTAATTTATCAGTTACTTTTTCCAATTTTTCTCCCTTTGCCGCCTCAACATAACAATGACAACAGAAAAATGTCATCATATGTAATTAACTGACTAATTGAATTTAAAGGGGAAGATCAGGATCTTTCACATAAGGCTTAATGTTCGAGTTAGCTAATGTTTAATTAGTCAATGGAGTTCGACTCGCGCTAGCTAGGTCACTCCGGAGCCCTGAAACTAACAAATAACTGACAAACTTGTTAAAATCAACTCACCGACTAATTAAGTCCCGCTAACTCGAAAAATTAAGCCTATTGTCAAAAATTCCTAATTTCAGGTTGGAGGTTAGAGGTTATGGTTAACAACATATCATTGCCAATGTAATAAAAAAAATTGCAAATTGACACAATAGTCAACAACACACAAGTGAAATGCACAGTGCAATGAACACAAAGGTGGGGGCGGGCGCGGATGCACGCACACAACCTGGAAGTACGGCGTACACATTCGCGGTCAATTGGCCACAAAATGTGGCGGCAATTTAGCACTACAGACTCATTCGGATTTACAACACATGCCAAAGATGCTAAACGAACACGTCACCTCACGGCATAAATCTGCAACACTAATATGATGGATACAATGCTCACCGATGACTACTCGCCGGCAAAGCTACGAAACGGCCGTGCATGTAGCAGCTCCAACCTATCGCTGGAACCTTCCAGAATTAAAAAAAATATATGTTCATTCGTGGAGAAACACAGATCAACATTCCCTCGCACATCTCAAAAGGTGGCTGTACTCGGCTCAAATGTGCACCCACAATCCTCACGTGTCCCAAAACACTTAGCGCGTGTTACTCGAGGCCCAAACAGGAAGTAACTATGAGCAATTACCATGGGAGCGAAGGCCCAGTGGGAACCTTTCATACATTTTCTATTCAAAATGCTCTTCGTACATGACTACAATATTCTTCATTGTACATACATTATGAGGCAATAACAAAATAGTAACGCACATACACTAAGGAAACTAATCAGATTACTGGTTTGGAAAAATGAAGGCTTTAGATTACTCGTTACTGAAGATTACAGTAACGTGTTACTTAGTAAAGCGTTAGTGACAACACTGACTAACGTGGTAATGTACTATCATACACTTTACATGTGGTTATCTAACTTATGCGTGTACCTTAATCAGTGGCGGATGCTGGTCTTTCAATAAGGGCAAGCTCAAATTGTGTCCACCTGTGAGTCCTTTGTGATGGTGGAGGGGCTCAGCGGCACCAGCTGCTTGGTAGGGAAAGAAACTAGAGTGCCCGAAGTCAAGTCTCCAAACACAAGCAGATACAATAAAAGAAAAACACCAGAAATAGAAGCTTAAATTGTCATTAGTCGTTTTTAAAAAAGCAAGTGCCGCTAGGATGATTATGAAAGTCTCAAGTTGAACTCAAAACAACGGAATGAAAATTGAAAAATGGCTCCTGTGGATATTAATATGACAAGATCACTGATTCACTCATTTCGCTGTCAATCAGAAAGGGATTTAGCCTCAGACAGATCATCCACTCATCATGCAGAGAAGCAAGGGTCCGGGCCAGCCGAGCCCCGCCCACTGCCCATAGACCTCTAGAGACGCGTCCGATGGGTGGGTTTAAACCCAGCCTTTAGCCAATGACCCATCTCGTTTTACTGTAGTGAAACTACGCACTCTCAACTCTGGAAAAGCACAGCTTAGACACTGTTTCAAGGACTGTGAAGCTGCGCTAATGAATTAAAAGCAAGCACATTCGTAACTTGTGATAAGAAACTAATTCTGAACAAAGTTGAGCACGTTGTAACACATACAGTGGGGCAAATAAGTATTTAGTCAGCCACCAATTGTGCAAGTTCTCCTACTTGAAAAGATTAGAGAGGCCTGTAATTGTTAACATGGGTAAACCTCAACCATGAGAGACAGAATGTGGGAAAAAAAGAGAAAATCACATTGTTTGATTTTTTAAGAATTTATTTCCAAATTACAATGGAAAATAAGTATTTGGTCACCTACAAAAAAAGCAAGATTTCTGGCTGTCAAAAAGGTCTAACTTCTTCTAACGAGGTCTAACGAGGCTCCACTCATTACCTGTATTAATGGCACCTGTTTTAACTCATTATCGGTATAAAAGACACCTGTCCACAACCTCAGTCAGTCACACTCCAAACTCCACTATGGCCAAGACCCAAGAGCTGTCGAAGGACACCAGAGACAAAATTGTAGACCTGCACCAGGCTGGGAAGACTGAATCTGCAATAGGTAAAACGCTTGGTGTAAAGAAATCAACTGTGGGAGCAATTATTAGAAAATGGAAGACATACAAAACCACTGATAATCTCCCTCGATCTTGGGCTCCATGCAACATCTCACCCCGTGGCGTCAAAATGATAACAAGAACGGTGAGCAAAAATCCCAGAAGCACACGGGGGGACCTAGTGAATGACCTACAGAGAGCTGGGAACACAGTAACAAAGACTACTATCAGTAACACAATGTGCCGCCAGGGACTCAAATCCTGCACTGCCAGACGTGCGCCCCTGCTGAAGAAAGTACACGTCTAGGCCCGTCTGCGGTTCGCTAGAGAGCATTTGGATGATCCAGAAGAGGACTGGGAGTATGTGTTATGGTCAGATGAAACCGAAAAAGAACTTTTTGGTAGAAACACAAGTTCTTGTGTTTGGAGGAGAAAGAATACTGAATTGCATCCGAAGAACACCATACCCACTGTGAAGCATGGGGGTGGAAACATCATGCATTGGGGCTGTTTTTCTGCAAAGGGACCCGGATGACTGATCTGTGTAAAGGAAAGAATGAATGGGGCCATGTATTGAGAGATTTTGAGTGAAAATCTCCTTCCATCAGCAAGGGCATTGAAGATGAGATGTGGCTGGGTCTTTCAGCATGACAATGATCCCAAACACACAGCCAGGGCAACAAAGGAGTGGCTTCGTAAGAAGCATTTCAAGGTCCTGGAGTGGCCTAACCAGTCTCCAGATCTCAACCCCATAGAAAATCTGTGCAGGGAGTTGAAAGTCCGTGTTGCCCAACGACAGCCCCAAAACATCACTGCTCTAGAGGAGATCTGCATGGAGGAATGGGCCAAAATACCAGCAACAGTGTGTGAAAAGCTTGTGAAGAGTTACAGAAAACGTTTGGCTTCCGTTATTGCCAACAAAGGGTATATAACAAAGTATTGAGATGAACTTTTGGTATTGACCAAATACTTATTTTCCACCATGATTTGCAAATAAATTTGTTAAAAATCAAACAATGATATTTTCTGGATTGTTTTTTTCCACATTCTGGCTCTCATGGTTGAGGTTTACCCATGTTGACAATTACAGGCCTCTCTATAATATTTTTAAGTGGGAGAACTTGCACAATTAGTGGTTGACTAAATACTTATTTGCCCCAATGTATTTACATACAACAGTAAGCATTTGATCTTTTTTTGTTGTTGTTGACATTTTAGGGCTAACTGAGTTTCCCTTGCATTCTTAGAGCAATCGCCACTGACCTGAATGTACTCCGTGTGTGTGTGGAAACCTTTATTTAAAAGCGTGTGTACTTGTATGTTTTAAGAATCAGGTCTGATCCTGCTGTATAAAATAATCCACAGAAGCAGAGGACCTCCATAGTGACGATGATATTGATCACTCGCGTGCACATGAAGTCAAACGTGCACCATGATGGCGATCAATATCAGATTTAACCATGTGGGACCTTTGTGTCACCTCTGAAAGGACACATAAAAGGAAGGAGGATGAGAGAGAAAGAGGAGGATATGATGGACGGGAGGATTTAGAGAAGGTAGAGGGAAAAAATCTGAAGAGGGAAGAAAAGAAGAAAGGGTATGTACATACAGTGTATCACAAAACTGAGTACAACCCCTGCATTTCTGCAGATATTTAAGTATGTCTTTTCATGGGACAACACTGACAAAATGACACTTCAACACAATAAAAAGTAGTCTGTGTGCAGCTTGTTGAGTTAATTCATTTTCTCCTCAGAATAACTCAAAATGTAGCCATTAATATCCAAACTCCTGGCAACAAAAGGGAGTTCACCCCTTAGAAACTACGTACAGCCCTAAATGTCCAAATTGAGTACTGCTTGTCATTTTCCCTCCGAAATGTCACCTGACTCGTAACAGGTGTGCTGTCAGCATTGCTGCAGAGATTGAAGAGGTGGGAAGTCAGCTTGTTACTACTCAGACCATACGTTGCACTCTACATCAAATTGGTGTGCATGGCTGTCACCCCAGAAGGAAGCCACTTTTGAAGACGGTATGCAAGAAAGTCCGCCCGTTTCATCATACATAGGACATGGTTCCAGTAATCCATGTGCTTTGTTGACATGTCTTCAGCAAACTGTTTGCAGGCTTTCTTGTGTAACGTCTTCAGAAGAGGGGGTTTATGATGATGACGTCATGCAGCCTTGCGGTCTAAAAATAGCATTCGTGCGGTACACAATTAGACACACTCAGGTAGAGTGAGTTTGTCGGTTCCAGGATTAGCGATCATGTAGCATAGAATAGGATGTCAACATTTACACTTATTGATGATTCACATAATATTGGGTTCCACACATCACATTGCTGATTTGTGCATCCTCCACCCCGCCTAATCACCTCCTCGTTCATCAGGCCCCCAACATGGTGTTCACAGGTAAATACAGTTAGCTAAACACTTCTATGTTCATAGGTGGCATAGGTGTTTAACAGTGTGTTTCTTGTTGTTGTTTGTTCTTCTCCTCTTTTGTCTGCTTCCTTCCTTTCTGTCCCCCATAACCGTTTCCAGCTCACTGTAAAATAAAAAAGACAGGATAAAATGCAGGAAGGAAATAAAGAACAATAAGAGAAATGACAGAAGAGAGAAAGAAATAATCAAGGAAGACAAAAGAAAAATGAGAACATTAGAATGAGGGAAAGAAAGGAAGGAAATATGATGCAGTTCTGTTGATGTTTTTGTCTCTTTTGGATGTCATCATCATGCAGCGCCATCGGCTCCAACCCCTTGTACTGCGACTGCCGCCTGCTGTGGTTGTCCGAGTGGCTCAAGAGCGGCTACAAGGAGCCGGGCATCGCGCGCTGCAGCGGCCCTCCGGGCATGGAGGGTAAACTCCTGCTCACCACGCCCCCGGAACACTTCCTTTGTCAAGGTGAATCATGTATGCCACCTGCTGCACAAGTTGTACAATGAAGATTTCCAAAATGTTCTTGAATTTTGAGAATTAGGTGGAAAACATTATTTTGCAAGACAAAAATCTAAAATGATGAAAATGAAATTGGAATATTAAATGGAGAAAAGTTGTTCTATAATCATACAGTAGACTGTATATTTGATCTATGCCTGTTTTCAGGTGCGGTGGAGGCGAGCGTGGTGGCTAAATGCAACCCATGTGCATCATCGCCTTGCCACAACCAAGGCCTCTGCCAAGGCTTACCTTCACACTCACAGCCATACACGTGCACCTGCAAGGATGGATTCACGGTATATACTGTATTAGGTTGCAATGTACACATATTACAAATGTTTCTTTTTAATTTACCAGCTTTAAAGGGGATGTAGCGCCCTGGGAAAATTTTGATATTCCATCATTTATCCATAAACGCATGCCTTTTGTATTCATATCATGCCACTTCGTGTAATTACACACAAGAAAATGAGAGAAATTTGGCTCGATTGTCAAGCTAAAACGACCGGCGCCCGAGATCTGGCAGATTGTGTGCATGACGTCACGTCAAGTGAAGAGAGTGCCACCGGCCACTAGGGGGGCAGCGCCTGTCTGCATCAATATAATTCCTTCTAGTGTGGGGAGAATTGGGGGTGTTTTGAGCTGTTTATGCTGATGCATTGTGTTCGTCCTGCACATATTCCAGGTTCCCTCATGAAGAAACACCGCTCGTTGTCAATAAAAGAGAATTCAGAGTTGGCAGTGAGGGCTGTTTCTTCAACAAGAAAAAGGCCCAGTGCTTTAATACTGAATGGCGGCGATGATGGCAGACAATTTCGTTTCTAGTTTCAGCGACGAATCCGACGTAGAAGGACGTAACGAATGTTCATCTAATGGTGACGAGGAGAGTTGCAAAGCTTTAATCGGTGTTATAGGTGACCAATTTGAGCCCAAACGAACGCCAATGCAGCGTAATGAAACGGTCATTGAGGGGAGCAATGACACTGATGAAACATCGGCAGCAGATCGTGTGGGAAACACCAATGATTTGTTTAGCATTTCTTTTTGTGAAGCTGATACACCATGACTGCAAAATAAAGGAATGCATAGAATAATTATAATTTATTGCGCTATCATAGCTTTTCGCTCTGCCAACAGACACAAATATGAACGGGATCAGAGGATTTGTTCTATATATTTTACGAACGATCATTTATACATGTGTCGAGTCCTGTATCCAAAGGCGTGACATTTTTTTTTATTAATTATAAAAGAGTACTCACTCTGGCCATTTCAAGCTTGGCTGCTCCCTTCTTTGCGTAGCTTTAGCCTCCTTTAGCAGTCATCGTCTCTCTCTTGATATCTCGGGACATTTCGGTGGCTGTGCATCAATGGTCGGCACCGCATCTCCTTTGAGCAGCAATCTTTTAGCAAAACCCGATTTCTCTTGTCCATAGTTCGAGAAGCTTTCAGTTGGAAAATGCGCACCACAGAAAAGCGTGCCGGAGGCTGTGTCTAGAAAATTAGCCCTCTTTGCACGGACGAACTTTACCCATTTTCTGTGTAGTCCAGCTTTTTTTTTCGCGTTCAGGAACTCATGGATACTATATTCCGATAAACAACTATTTGTACACCACATAGCACAGCAGTTTTGAACCATTGTTGTGATGTTTTGGTCAAACAAACCCCAACGCTACTCTCTCGTCGTTAAAAAACAATGGCACCTAGCTCCGCCTCGACTTTCAATCACTTGTCGTGACGTCGCCGCCCCATTCGGCTGTTTCCGGAACACTTTCGGTAGTGTTCGTCATTTTCGATCTATTTTCGATAATTGCTCATTAATGTGATTGATTTTTTTTGTTAACTTTATCAATATTTGTTATCTTGGCGCATAACGGTTCTATTGATGTCTCACACCCCCTTTGCCGAAACATCCCCTTTAAGTTTTTTCTTGCTTGTGTATCTATGCACGCCCAGGGACAACGTTGTGAGACTCCAGTGGACGCATGTGCTAGTAATCCCTGCATCAATGGAGGAACGTGTCTCAGTGACGAGCAGACGAGCAGCTTCAGGTACTAAATGAGATTCAATAGATAAAAATATGGTTTATTTGCGAAAAGCTGAAAAAACTATATACATTTATATATAAATATTGATTTTAGGGCATTTCTGGGCCATTTACTGTTGCAACTTGTAACTTCCTGTAGATTTTTTTTTTCTTTTTCAGGGCACCTCTTGCTGATAGCCAGTATTTTATTTTATTTTTATTTTTTTTACGATTTTTACAAATCTTGGTGGGACTGTACGTTTTTGGCAAAGACTGCATAAAACTGCATGCCTTGATTTCCTGATTTTTTTTTTTTTTTTTTTCCCATGTGTAAATAATGGTACTCGACTAACAAATGTAGGACGAGATACATTTTCGAATTCCAAAATGTCAAATCAAATTTCAAATTTCGATGTTTTTGCATTTGGGAATGAATAAGGCCATTGGAAATAAATGGACATTTTTGGGGGAGGGGGTCAAATTTTGGTGGAACTATACATTTTTGGCAAAAATGTACTGTATATGACCTTGATTTCCTGATTTTTTTTTGACATGTAAATTATGTAAAAAAAAAAAAAAAAAAGCGTAGGCCGATATACATCTTTTTTTGTGGGGGGGGGGGCTTTTAAGGGCACCTCCTGTTGATATCGGGTAATTATTTTGATGATTTAGTCAAATTTTGGTGGAACTGTACGTTTTTTGTAAAAACTGCATATAATGTCTGCACCTTGATTTCCTGATTTTTTTTTTTTTTTATGTGTACCTTATGTGAATTGGTTGAAAAATGTAGGACGAGATACATTTTCAAATTTCAAAATGTCAAATCAAATTTCAAGGTTTTTGCAATTGGGAATGAATGAGGCTGCTGGAAATAAATGGAGATTTTTTTTTAAGGTCAAATTTTGGTGGAATCATACGTTTTGGCAAAAATTATACTATATATGACCTTGATTTCCTGAATTTTTTTTGCATGTAAATTATGTTAATCTGATTTTTTTTTTAATTAGGACAAGATACATTTAATTTTTTTTAGTATTTTTGCCATTGAAAATGAATGAGACTTTTTGTCGAAAACTCACATTTTTGCCGCAACCGTAAACATTAGGAGCGAAATCGGAAAAGACCCTGCGTCATGTGAATTTTTGGAACCCTTCAATTTGAAACGGTGAGAATCACTCAATGCGCGTATGCTGTATGGCACACCGAAAAAGTGGATGGGGGAAAAAATGCATATATTATATGCTTTGCAAAGCACAGTTACATAAAATATATAAAAATACAATAATAGTTAATAATAAAAAAAGAAAAAAAAAACATACATGTATATGGCAGCAAACACAGACAAGACTGAAAAAGCAGTTTCTTTTCTTCAAAATAAACTGCTGTATTTTAAGCCAAAAGAACTATTGTGTTTGATAGAACAATATGTCTATATGCTGCCATTGCAGTTTCATGGCACATTAAGCCCCCGAACTATTTTTAGTTTGTCCGTTTTACCCTGGAGACCCCCGTTTACAGACGCCGCGCAACCGCTTTTGTTTCAACCCAGCCATAAAAAGAAGGTAAATATATTTACTAGTCGAAATGTCTATGATTTTTAGCTTAGAATCATTAATTGATGTCTAAAAATAGTCTAAAAAAGAAAAAAGAAAAACGACTTTATAAAATTCTTTACTCGCATATTTTAAGCTTTTAAGCAAATTATGTCACTTTTTCTTTTTTTTTTTGTTACTGTCGAATTTTTCCCTTTATTTTAGATGATAAATAATCGATCCAAACAAAGAAAAATTGGGGAAAAAAAACATTTAAAAGGGTAAGTAAGAAAATCTCAACCACTCCTTGGTGTCTGTGATTTCTGCATTGCGACCCTTGTTATATTACTGTGTTTCACCCATAAAATCCCCAAAAAGTCCGGCTGTGGCCATTCACAGCTGTTTTGACACTTGGTCAGACATGCTACACGGAGTTTTTGGATCGAAACAAGGGAAGTACGCAATAATATCTCATTAAAATCATGGTGTCTTCAATCATGCTCGCTCATGCGCTCACCTGGAGTTAGGGTTAAATTTTATTTTTTATTTTTTTTAACAAATACCCTCCTGCTCAAAATTTTTCTTCCCCCAGAAAATAAAGATTTTAAACTTTCCAATGATGTATCACACATGCATAGAGGACAATTTTGAAATTTGGCCAAATTGGGGGGTCTCAGAGCGGAACTTCTAGTCACCTGAGTGTTTTCCGCCATGTACATTTATAAGTTATTATTGATAATAATTAAAAATAATGATAATATTTAAGTTTTTTAAATGACCAAAACATCAGCTGCCCTGTAAAGGTAAATGTCTTTTATGTAAAATAAATAAATAAATAGTTGTTTTTTTATTATTATTACCAAAAATAGTCACTTGCTCTATAAAGGGTTAAAGGTCACTAGTGTCAACTTTTGAACAGACTTACACTGTAGTGACCATTGTCCCTAAAAGGGTTTCAAAAAAAAAAAAAAAAAAAATTTTAAACACATAATGTATATGGCAGAAAACACTCAGGTGACTCTTAAGTTCCGCTCTGAGACCCTCAATTTGGCCAACTTTCAAAATTGTCCGAAATGCATGTGTGATACATCATTGAAAAGCTTAAAATCTGAATTTTCTGGGGGAACAAAAATTTTGAACAGGAAGGCATTTAAATTTTTTTTTTTTTTTTTAAACAGCAAACCCCTAATTCGAGGCAAGAACACGCGAGAGCAGAATTAAAGACGCCACGATTTTAACGAGATATTATAGCGTACTTACTTTGTTTCGGTCCAAAAACTCGATGTAGCATGTATCACTGAGAGTCAAGACACAGCTGTGAATGGCCACAGACTGATTTTTTTTTATTTTATGGGTGAAACATGGTGATATAACAAGGGTCGCGATGCAGAAATCGCAGACAACAAGGAGTGGTTTAGATTTTCTTTTTCATATAGTTACCCTTAAATGTTATTTTTCAATTTTTTTTTGTTTGGATCAATTATTTATCATCTATGCGGGGAAAATGTGACAGTAACAAAAACAATACAATTAAGCGATGGTAATGAGGTAGATATCCGTGACTTTTTTACAGACGCCAAATTTTTCATTGCGACGTAATTCGTTTAAAAGTTTAAAATATGCGAGTGAATAATTTTTTTAAGTCGTTTTTTTTTTTTTTTTTTTAACTAAAATTTAGACATCAATTAATGATTCTAAGCTAAAAATAACAGACATTTTGAATAATAAATATAATTACTTACATTCTTTTTGTGGCTAGATTGAAACCAAAGCGGTTGCGCGACGTCTGTAAACGGGGGTTTTCAGGGTAAAACGGAAAAATAAAAAATTGTTCGGTGGCTTTATGTGCCATGAATCTGCTATTGCAGCATATAGACATATTGTTCTATCAAACGCAACAGTTGTTTTGGCTTAAAATACAGCAGTTTCTTTTACAGAGGGGTGCAAGAGCAGAAACTGCTTTTTCAGTCTTGTCTGTGTTTTCCGCTATACGAATTAGTTTGTGTCTACGTATTGTTCCACAAACTTATTTGTAAAATTAGTATTTCCTTTTCTTCTTTTTTTGTATGTTTATAGTTGTGCATGCTCTTTGGGCTTCCACGGCGTCTACTGCGAGGTGAACGCCGACGACTGCCAAGATCACGGCTGCGAGAGCGGTGCCACCTGCGTGGACGGCGTGGGAAACTATACCTGTCTGTGCCCCCCTGGAAGAGATGGTACGTCGGCGAAGCACGTGGCTACTAGGCAGATCAGGTTGTGTGATGCGTGCGCTTTGTGCTGTGATTGACGGGTCAGGTCTCTTTTGCCAAGAAGAGCAGGATGCCTGCTCGCCCGCTAGGAACCCCTGCAAGAATCAGGCCACATGTGTCAGGACATCAACAGGACACAGGTGACACACTGCTGTAAATAACCAAAGTCGATAGTTGTGCAATATCAAAAAAAGTTAAAGAAAAAAATATTATGTAATGAAAACGTATTTATTTTCGTTTCAGTTGCACATAGGGAAACGCAAGGCCTATCAGTCATCTCACATTTTGTGAATATCTGGCTGTGAAACTGTTTAAAGCCAAACACTGTGGGAAAGCTATTTCTAAATAAAAATGAATTTAAAAATTATCCGTATCGCACTTGTGGCATTTTGTTCAAATAGTAACACATGCGCATTCATATTTCTTGAACCACCACGAATCTTTGAACCTATTGGCTGCAAAACTTCATGGCTTCGACAAGCTTAATTTGGCCATCAATACTCACTTCCCTTGAGAGATTCAGACAACCTCTGCTGCTACTTGCTGTCAACACTGCATTGTGGCGCTAAAGATGTAAATAACATCTAAAGTTCATGTTCTGTGCTTATTATTTCTTCATTTACGCTTCCAGTTGTTTCATTAATTGTTAGGTATGCTAATTAGTTTGTTGTTGTGTGATAATTTTAGTTTTGTTTTGAAACCGGATATTTGAATGACCTTTGATTTAATGACTTATCATTCCTCAAGTGGATGGAAGCCTCTTCTTCTGCGTCCTCATCATAAGTAATGAATTGTGCCTTCCTTGCTCATAATAACAGCGTGAGAGTATAACGGCGTTTCTAGCAGCGTTATTTTTCTCAGTAGTGATTAGTCCAATTAATTACTTGTCCCATCTTTGCAACGCTGTTACTGTTACTGAGGATTTGCAGGGGCACGTTACAACAGTTTGGTTGAATGAAGCGCGAGTTGTCAACAGTTGATTCCTTCACACATTAGCTGCCTCCTGCCTGCCTTAAAGCAGAGTGGGAAAAGGAAAAGGGGTGGTGATGCCATTGCAAATATGATGATGATTGGCTAGGTGGGCGGATCATGCACTGCTTGACTGTGCCTGCTTGCTCTGGCAAAAACAACAAAACTGCGATAATGGCGATATGCCAGGGAATTCAAAGGTAGCATTCTCAAACTTGAATTATATTTGATATTGTTTTGGAATATTTAAGGATAGTATTCTGTAGGCCGAGCACACAGTTTCAGAGATTTGCAGTGGTTAATAGTCAGTTTACATGTATGTTTTCTTAACAGACTACTATATTTGATAGAAATAACTACCAAATGTTCTAAAATACTGAATGCAGTGTGTTTATTCTTCAATCATCAGTCAATCAGTCATCAATCAGTTAATATAAACACCTTTGATGTGAAAGATGCTGTGGAAAGTAATGTATAATGTAATAACGTGTAGAACATGAAAAGTAATGTCAGCTACTTCTCTGAGAAACTAATTACTGTAACTTTCGGACTATAAGACAGTCGCGTCTTCATTTTGTATCCTGCGGCTTATAGTCCAGTGCGGCTTATTTGTTTATTTAGTTGGGTTCATAGGCAACACTTTATTTGACAGCAACGTCATAACACTGCCATAAGACCACCATAATTATGACATGACACTATCATGTGCATAAATTAATGCCTATGACACATGTCATTAGGTTTCATCCGGCAAATTATGTCACTAACTCCATCTATGTCTTTTACATCCATTCAAAAGTGAGATAATTTGCAGGATGACACAAAAGGACATCTGTCATAAACATTTATTCTCATGGCAGTTTCATGTCATGATTGTCTTATGACAGTCTTATGGCACCACTGTCAAAGTGTTACTAAATACCATAACTAGCGATTACTGAAACAACTGGAACAGTAACTGAAGAAATAATTAGCGCAGAACATGAATTTTGATTGTTATTTACATCTGTAGTGCTGCAATACATGCTGGGAGGCATGTTGGATGACAACAGTGTTGACAGCAGGTGGCAGCAGAGGTTGACCGTCTCCCCCAAGGGAGCACTGAAGGCCCAATGAAGTTTTTTGAAGCAATGAAACTTTGCAGCCAATTGGTTCAAAGCTTCATGGTGGTTCATTTGGTCTCATGACGGTCTTATGATGACGGTGTCAAATGAAGTGTTAGTGGTTAATATCTTTTGGTGTAAATATCCAATAATCCAGTGAGGACAGCTGCGGCTTATAGTCCATTGCGGTTTAGCAATGAACAAATGCTGTTTTCGTTGCCTGGCACATTTCTCAAACACTGTGAGAAATAGTCTGGACCCCAGCCCATTAACGGCCTCTCGAGCAAGGTACAAAATCAATCGTCCAATCAGATTTGTTTATTTGCGTGACGTGTTCTTAACGAGTAACGTCACTCTTGCGCGCCGAAAGTCGTGTGTACAACAACACAGATGGCGAACGGGAGAGCTGAGAATATGTTCCAATCTGCGGTAAAACCAGTTTTAAATGACCAAAAACACATCGAAACAAGTCATTGACAACAGTCAACATGTGTCGCGCTAGCCATGTTGAATAAACTTCTCCATTCTCCACTCACGCTAATTACTTGTCGCTTTCACAATGTCACGTCTGCCCGTCGCTGATTGGTCCACTCCGCTGTCTGTTTGCTGTGGCTTGCTCCGCCCTCGGAATTTGATCCGCCGGACGGTCGCCAGACTCAATCGCTGGAACAGCGGTGAGTCTGGTATACCAGGCAACTGTTTTCGTGTCAAATTTAGTGGGTGGCGGCTTATAGTCAGTTGCAACTTATAGTCCGAAAATTAAGGTATTCTTAGAAACTAAGTTACTAACTCAATTACTTTTTGGGAGATGTAATTTGTAACTGTAACTAATTACTTTTTTAAGGTAAGATTAACAACACTGCTCATAAGAGCCACAAAAAGGCAGGTAGCTACTTGCGATAAAGATGCTAGTTTAGTAAATTGTCCTGATTATAATATTTAGAGGCTACGTTGCTCCAATCTTGAGTAAGTGCATTCTAGTGATATTTCGCGATCCATGCGTGCCCTTCAGTATTCGGCTCCCCAGTGGTCTTTTGTAGTTTGTTTGTTTCAAATTGTTGCCCAGGGTTATTGATTGAGTGATTGATTTAATGTCCATAATATGTGTGAGGTGCGTGTGCATCCCGGGTTGGGTCGGTCCGGACTGCGGCCTGGACTACGATGAGTGTGCGGACCACCGCTGTCAGAATGCGGCACAGTGCGTGGACCACCTGGATGGATACACTTGTGTGTGCCCTCAGGGATATACGTAGGTTCAGTAATTAATACAATTTTATGAGAAAAAAATTATGAGAGTAATATTTGATTGACTATTCAGTTGGAAGATGATTACAAATGTAATTCTACAAGAATTTGGTAAATTAATAATTTTCCGCTTGTGAGTACACATTTGCAACAATACAGGTAAATGGTGATCTTAAATTTAAAAAAAAGAATTCTCTTGTCAGGGGTGATTTTTGCGAGGTGTCGCCGCCTCCTGAGTCTCTATGCCTGCTGGTGCGCTGCCAAAATGGCGCCCCCTGTGTGGAGAAGGCAGGTGTGGCACTGTGCCAATGTCCGGCGGGCTTTGAAGGTGCCACCTGTGAGAAGCTGGTCAGTGTCAACTTCGTCAACAGAGATGCTTACGTTCAACTGCGTGACGTCAAGAATCTCCCCCAAGTCAACATCACCATGCAGGTCAGCGCTCCACAAATGTTTTCCTTCAGGATGATATTAGGAGATCAATATTTGAAAGGATTTGTGATTATGTGACCGAAAAAAAAAGTATGAATTTGGAGAGGATAAAAACATTTTAAAAATACAGCTGTCATCAAGTTCAAGAATTCATACTCATCAACGCCTTAAAAAAAGAAAAATATGATTTAATCCCTTGATAATTTAGCAACAACACTACAAGAAATAAACTTTGTAGACTAAAATCCAAATTTGAAAAGAGAATAAAGCAAAAATATTCCCCAAATTAAATCTTAATATTTATTCTAAATATTCATTAAATCCATTATTAACTTTGACAAAATACTCCAACTTTAGGCGAAAATATTTATTTTAGTTTATTAGAAAATAAACAAAAATATTAAAGGGGATAAAATTACAAGGAAAAATGTCTTAGCTTGTGAGAAAAATATCGGAATTTGGAGAGAGCATGTTACATGAACAGAAATTTAGGCTATTACCAGTATGAAGTAAAAAATATTGCCAAAAAAAATGTCCTATAATATTGCATTTCTTTCTTTATTTTTTTTTTTAAATAGTATTTTAAATAATTTCATAATTTGCAAGTAAAAGGTCAGAACATTACAAAAATAAAGTTACGAAGTTATGATTTGTGATTATGTGACCAAAACAATAATAAAATTTGGAGAGGATAAAAACATTTAAAATTCTAGTTGTCATCAAGTTCAAGAATTCATACTCATCTACGCCTTAAAAAAAGAGAAATATGATTTATTTCCTTGATAATTTAGCAACACTACAAGAAATAAACTTTGTAGACTAAAATCCAAATTTGAAAAGAGAATAAAGCAAAAATATTCCCCAAATTAAATCTCAATATTTATTCTAAATATTCATTAAATCCGTTATTAACGTTGACAAAATACTCCAACTTTAGGCGAAAATATTTATTTTAGTTTATTAGAAAATAAACAAAAATATTAAAGGGGATAAAATTACAAGGAAAAATGTCTTAGCTTGTGAGAAAAATATCGGAATTTGGAGAGAGCATGTTACATGAACAGATATTTCGGATATTACCAGTATGAACTAAAAAATATTGCCAAAAAATGCTCCATAATATTACATTTTGAGGGGATTTTTTTAAATTTTTATTTAAATAGTATTTTAAATAATTTTATAATTTGCTAGTAAAAGGTCAGAACGTTAACTAATCGGGAGAAAAATAATCGTTTGGGACAGTCCGACAACAAACAAACAAAAAAGAAAATATTAGGTTCTGAAAGAGGTAAAATACACAGGAAAAAAAAAAATTTGAAATTGTAGTATCAATGAATAAAATTGAAGTACTGCAACAAATATCTCACCATAGACTATGGTGGGGTTTTATTATTACAATGAAAAAAATCATAAAACTATTCAGAATGAGAAGTCAAATGTTGTAATACTACAGGAATAGAAGTGTCAAATTTACTGGTAGTACTGGAAGTACATATTTTAATATTCGGAGAAGTAAGTTGTTATATAAAATGATAAATATGACCTCTTGTTTCAGGTGTCTACAGGGGATGAAAATGGTATTTTGTTGTTTAATGGAGACCAAGAACCAATTGCTGTGGAGCTTCATCAAGGGCATGTCAGGGTGACCTACGACCCCGGCAATGAGCCCGCCAGCGCCATCTACAGGTAAGAACACATGGACCACGGGTTTGAGGTTGAACCAAAATCACAATCAGCCTAATCCATCATCACCTGAGACGTGTTGATGATTACGTGCATATTGTAATGTATTTTTTGGAATGGGAGATTATCCTTTTTAGTTTTGGAGAACTATTTGGTGTCCTTATGGTGTGTTTATATATACATCACTGGAAAGCTTTGAATCTCAATTTTGTGGGGGAAGAAAATTTTTTGAACAGGAGGGCATTTCAAAAAAAAAAAAAACTAAGTCGAGGTGAGAGCATGAGAGAGCATAATTAAAGACACCATGATTTTAACGAGATATTATCGTGTACTTACCTTGTTTCGATCCAAAAACTCTTTTTGGGAGATTTTATGGGTGAAACAAGGTAATATAACAAGGGTCGCAATGCAGAAATCGCAGACCAAACATCAAGGAGTGGTCGAGAAGTTCTTTTTCATACATTTACCTTTTTAAACTTTTTTTTTTTTTCAATTTTTGTTTGGATGAAATATTCGTCATCTAACGTATTGGAGAAAATGCAACAGTATCACAAATAAAAATACAATTAAGCGATAGTTAAGAGGTAGATATCGGTGACTTATTAACAGACACCATTTTTTTTTCATTGTGACGTAATTTGTTTAAAAGTTTGAAATATGCATTTGAATAATTTTTTTAAAGTCATTTTTTTAAAACTAATTTTAGACGTCAAATAATGATTCTAAGCTAAAAATGACATTTTGATTAATATATTTAATTACCTTCTTTTTATGGCTGGGTTGAAACAGAAGCGGTTGCGAGACGTCTGTAAAGGGGGGCTGCCAGGATAAAATTGACAAATTAAAAATAGTTCGCTGGCTTAATGCACCATGAATCTGCTATGGCAGCATATAGACATACTGTTCTATCCAACACAACAGTTCTTTTGGCTTAAAATACAGCAGTTTATTTTTTAAAAGAGGGGTGCAAGAGCAGAAACTGCTTTTCAGCCTTGTCTGTGTTTTCCACTCCTTGATGTCTGCGATTTCTGCATCGCGACCCTTGCTATATTACCATGTTTCACCCATAAAATCACCCCAAAATCCAGCTGTGGCCATTCACAGCTATGTCCTCACACTCTGTGATACATGCTACATTTTTGTTTTTGGATGGAAACAAGGTAAGTACGCGATAATATCTCGTTAAAATAATGGCGTCTTTAATTATGCTCTCTTATGCTCTCACCTCCAGTTAGGGTTTTGCTTTTAAGTTTTTTTTTTTTTTTTTTTTTAATGCCCTACTGTTCAACATTTTTTCCCTCCCCAGAAAATTTAGATTTTAAGCTTTCCAATGATGTATCACAGACGATCTTTTTCTTAACACGCTTACTTGAAGACAACGCAGGACTTACTTTATACCATTTGCAGCCACCACTGACAGTCATGGTTGCCCAACTTCCCATCATGCATTCGGGTACAGCATCATTTAGTGCAAGCACAACAAAAATAATATTCCAATCTCTCACAGGAGACGATCTTTTTCTCAACACGCTTAATTGAACGCAACCCAGATTATATTGTACACCATTTGCGGGCACCACTGACAGTCATGGTTGCCCAACTTCCCATTATGCATTTGGGCGGAACAGTTAAGTCGCTACAGTATCATTTAGTGAAAGGAATATTATTTTTGTTGTGCTATCTCTCTCCCCAAAAAAAATAATGTTCACAAAAAGAAAAGCGCTCAATGCAAAGAGAACTGGCATTCCCAATCAAAATAGCTATGCAAAATACATATAAAACTTACTCAGACTTTGGTCAAAATGTATTCAAACATTTTGTTTAGCTCAACAAATACACTAGATGGCGATATTTAGTCACAATATATAAACTATCAGAGTCTCGCACGTTGTGAAGTCAACACTCAAATGACCAACCGTGAAGTACAATGGAAACAGGGACTGAAACAAAACATTCAGAGGGGTTTTAATATAAAATTAATATAACTTGTACTCACATTTATCTTTTAAGAAGTACAAGTCTTTCTATCCGTGGATCCCTTTAACAGAAAGAATGTTAATAATGTTAATGCCATCTTGTGGATTTATTGCTATATTGTAATACAGTGGGGCAAATAAGTATTTAGTCAACCACTAATTGTCCAAGTTCTCCAACTTGAAAATATTAGAGAGGCCTGTAAATGTCAACATGGGTAAACCTCAACAATGACAGACAGAATGTGGAAAAAAAGAAAATCACATTATTTGATTTTTAAAGAATTTATTTGCGAATCATGGTGAAAAATAAGTATTTGGTCAAAACCAAAAGTTCATCTTAATACTTTGTTATGTACCCTTCGTTGGGAATAACGGAGGCCAAACGTTTTCTGTAAATCTTCACAAGCTTTTCACACACTGTTGCTGGTATTTTGGCCCATTCTTCCATGCAGATCTCCTCTAGAGGAGTGATGTTTTGGGGCTGTCGTTGGGCAACACGGACTTTCAACTCCTTTCACAGATTTTCTATGGGGTTGAGATGTGGAGACTAGCTAGGCCACTCCAGCCCCTCGAAATGCTTCTTACGAAGCCACTCCTTTCTTACCCTGGCTATGTGTTTGGTATCATTGTCATGCTGAAAGACCCAGCCAAGTCTCATCTTCAATGCCCTTGCTGATGGAAGGAGATTTTCACTCAAAATCTCTCGATACAAGGCCCCATTCATTCTTCACAGATCAGTCGTCCTGGTCCCTTTGCAAAAAAACAGCCCCAAAGCATGATGTTTCCACCCCCATGCTTCACAGTGGGTATGGTGTTCTTCGGATGCAATTCAGTATTCTTTCTCCTCCAAACACGAGAACCTGTGTTTCTACCAAAAAGGTCTATACTCGTTTCATCTGACCATAACACATTCTCCCAGTCCTCTTCCGGATCATCCAAATGCTCTCTAGCGAACCACAGATGGGCGTGTACTTTCTTCAGCAGGGGGACACGTCTGGCGGTGCAGGATTTAAGTCCCTGGCGGCACATTGTGTTATTGATAGTAGCTTTTGTTACTGTGTTCCCAGCTCTCTGTAGGTCATTCACTAGGTCCCCTCGTGTGATTCTGGGATTTTTGCTCACCGTTCTTGTAATCATTTTGATGCCACAGGGTGAGATTTTGCATGGTGCCCAGATCAAGGGAGATTATCAGTGGTCTTATATGTCTTCCATTTTCTAATAATTGCTCCCACAGTTGATTTCTTTACACCAAGCGTTTTACCTAATGCAGATTCAGTCTTCCCGGCCTGGTGCAAGTCTACAATTTTGTCTCTGGTGTCCTTTGACAGCTCTTTGGTCTTGGCCATACTGGAGTTTGGAGTGTGACTGACTGAGATTGTGGACAGGTGTCTTTTATACCGATAATGAGTTAAAACAGGTGCCATTAATACAGGTAACGAGCGGAGCCTCGTTAGACCTCGTTAGAAGAAGTCAGACCTCTTTGACAGCCAGAAATCTTGCTTGTTTGTAGGTGACCAAATACTTATTTTCCACTATAATTTGGAAATAAATTCTTTAAAAATCAAACAATGTGATTTTCAGTTTTTTTTTTCACATTCTGTCTCTCATGGTTGAGGTTTACCCATGTTGACAATTACAGGCCTCTCTAATCTTTTCAAGTAGGAGAACTTGCACAAATGATGGTTGACTAAATACTTATTTGCCCCACTGTATATATTGTTATTTATTGTTATAATAACAAATACAGTACTTATGTACAATATGTTGAATGTCTATGTCCGTCTTGTGTCTTATCTTTCCATTCCAACAATAAATTACAGAAAAATATGGATATTTTAGAGATGGTTTGAATTGCGATTAATTTTTAATTTTCTGTGATTAACTCGATTAACAATTTTAATCGTTTGACAGCCCTGACATATATATAAGACTCTAAATGGTCTTCGATATTATTTTGTTTGCTAAATTGCCTTTAATGTTTATCAAGAAATTTTTTCCTAGTTTTTATGCTGTCTCTAAGGAGCGCATCAAGAATTGAATTGTTTTCATCTGTTTACCAAAACCGCTTGATGCTAAACATTGCACTTGACAATGATGTCCTTGACGTTCTTGTCTTGGACCGGAGGGCCGTTCAAGTGTTCAGGGCCCGAGTGACCGGTCTGACTCCCGAGAGCCTCTTAGCGCTCGGCGGCGGCAGAAAATGGTCGCTAATGTGCACTAAGTGGCCTACGCCACGCTGGCAATGCTGAATTCTCGATTGAGAGAACACTCCAACACATGTCAAGTGGTTCCAGTTTTGGTGTTCACACGCGCGCGCCTTGTCGACTAATGCGCGTGCGTATCAAGCTTTTGTTGGGTTATTTTTCAGCTTTGGAATTCTTGCCTCTCCTTGTATTCAGGAGTTTTTTTATTTCGTGGATGAGTTATAGAAACATCAAAAACAGATTCATCATGTGTTTGTGAAAAACAAGGCTATGACGATGACAACGTTAACATTGTACAGGTTTCCTTTCATTGATGACAAAGACAATTGATATTGTTGATATTCAATTAGTACATGTTATATTTTATTCACATCAGTTAAAATGATCATGGGTTAATTGCATTTTGTAAAGAATAGTTAGTCCTTCATATTTTAGAGAAGCGCAAAAGTGCATGTAACCTCCAATTTGCTAATGTAGTATGCATTCCCAATGTGTAGGTGGCAGCACCACCAAAACGTGAGACCTCCGTGTAACCCCTCCTTTTAGCTGTTTCCTCTTTCGCCCTGGTCAGTTTATGTTCTTCTCTGCTCTAAATGTGATTCTGTAATTAGAGTTGTGAATAGTTGATTAGATTCTTTATCAGTGTGTCATTCGTTCATTCTATATCTGTTTTCAAATCCAAAATCGGAAAACGGTTAACGACTTGTTATTTCATTTCTCATTTTCAAATCAAAAATTGGAAAAAAACAAATACACAGCAGCCTATTTTTGTTGTTTTATATTTATATTAGGTGTGTCAAACGATTAAAAATTTTAATCGAGTTAATTACAGCTTAAAAATTAATTAATCGTAATTAATCGCAATTAATCGCAATTCAAACCATCTATAAAATATGCCATATTTTTCTGTAAATTATTGTTGGAATGGAAAGATAAGACACAAGATGGATATATACATTCAACATATGGTACCTAAGTACTGTATTTCTTTTTTATAACAATAAATCAACAAGCTGGCATTACCATTATTAACATTCTGTTAAAGCGATCCATGGATAGAAAGACTTGTAGTTCTTAAAAGATAACTGTTATATAAGTTATAGAAATGTTATATTAAAACCCGTCTTCATGTTTTCGTTTTAATAACATTTGTAAAATTTTCATTCAAAAAATAAACTAGTAGCCCGCCATTGTTGATGTCAATAATTACACAATGTTCATGGGTGCTGAAGCCTATAAAATCAGTCGCACCCAAGCGCCAGCAGAGGGCGGCAAAACTCCGAAAAACAACAAGTACACCTTTCACTGTGCTGTCATTTTAATCTATTTGACCGGGGCATTTGTACGTTAATTGCGTCAAATATTTTAACGGGATTAATTAAGAAAATTAATTACCGCTCGTTAACGCGATAATTTTGACAGCCCTAATTTTTATATAAATTTCAGCGATAGAATATATAAATAAATAAATAAATAAAAATACTTTGGCGTTAGTCTACATAGCGTAATCTACAGAATGCGCCTATTTAATATACAACAATTTGGCAAAGCGCAGATGAGTCTTTAAATCTGCCGTTTAGCTCCTCCTGTCATCATAGCGCTCTAGCGCCTCCATCTGTGTGATGATGTCAGCGAAAGAGGGATTTCTGCAGATTTAGCATTCAGCCCAAAGTGTGCCATGATCCCTGTATTTGACATAACATTATAAAACGTGGCCTACTCACTTCCTCGTCCGTCCATTGGTCCATAGATTGTCGGACTTGTTTTGCACATTCTTCGCGGTGAATAGGATCTTTTGGAAATCCAAAAAGCCTCACACCACTCTCTTTGGTGTAGCAACAAAAGCCTGCAGCACACTGGGCTGGTGTGATGCGTAAAATAAACAAATTAATCCGTAAAATCAGCTGAATCTGCAGTCCTTTTGCATACAGTAGTAAGGCTGTATAGTGAAGATGATGTCATCCTTAACGTCACATCCGCCTTCTTCCTCAATCCGAGACCGTGGCTGGAAGTCTCTCATTTTTGTAGCACGGCATTCAAAAAATTGGATAAATATATCGATCGCTTCTGCACACATCCAAGTGGTGAGTTTCCTTCAGGAGCATAAAATACCGCGTGTAATGTGAAATAAACATGTTTTTTTTTTTTTGTCATAGGCCCTTTAAGATAGTCTATCATAGTTTATGCGATGTTTGTGTGTATGTGACTTTACTGTTGTAAATTTCCTTAAGTCATTTGAAAAAGGTGTTTCTCAAGTGTCTTTGATGTTCTTATCCAGCTCGGAAACAGTGAATGACGGTCTGTTCCATACGGTGGAGCTGCTAACTTTTGATCGGACGGTCAACTTGTCAGTGGACGGAGGGCAACCAGCTACTCTGGATGGACGGGGAGGAAGCCATGGAACTAGCATGGACGCACCGCTCTATGTTGGAGGTGAATAGATACACAGGCAGAACCATTCTGATGCTGTCAAAATATAATTTCTAGGGCTGTCAAAATTATCGCGTTAACGCGCGGTAATGAATTTTTTAAATTAATCACGTTAAAATATTTGACGCAATTAACGCACATGTCCCGCTCAGACAGTATTCTGCCTTTTGGTAAGTTTTAAAGCAAGGCTTTTTGTGCTGTCTAACAGCGAACTCTTGTGGTCGCTTTGCGATATGGTTTATTGTCTTCTTGCCAGTTCAGTATGGCTGCACGACGTCTCGGGCTGACGCCTACGTTGTAATGTTGTGCTTATATCATCCTTGGACAAGATTTGTCCGTAAGTATGGTTGTTGTAAAGAATGTACATATTATGTTAGTAAGGGAAATGTTATATTTTTTGTACGAGACACTTTTTCTTTATGTTTAGTGAACCTGTATAGCGTGCTAGGCTAACGTTGTTGCTAATGCAATGCTTGTGTACTTTTTTTTGTAGTTTTACGACGGTCTAAAGAGGACAATGGTTTGAGGCCATTTTATTAATAAATCAGATGAAAAAGGAAGAAGTCTGATTATTAAGGCGTCGTTCTCTAGCTGTCTAGCTTTGGAAAAAGTAGACGCTTCGGAGTGAGGACAGCATAGACCGATATAAATGACAGTAGAGTGAAATGCCCACTACAGTCCTTATGTACCGTATGTTGAATGTATATATCCATCTTGTGTCTTATCTTTCCATTCCAACAATTTATTTTACAGAATATATATATAATTTACAGAAAAAGATGGCATATTTTATAGATGGTTTGAATTGCGATTAATTACGATTAATTAATTTTTAAGCTGTAATTAACTCGATTAAAATTTTTAATCGTTTGACAGCCCTAATAATTTCATCATGATTTTTTTTTTATTATGAAGGGAGTGTAAGTGATATGTTCCCCACCTGTAAGTGGCTTACAAAAGGAATAAGCAAAAATTTCTTGTCATTTTTTTTTTTTCAGGTCTTCCAGAGGAAGTTTTTCCCGCCTCACTGTCTCTGTCCTCCCACGCCGTCAACATGTCAGGTTTCCACGGCTGCATCCGGAACCTATACATCAACCACGAGCTTCAGGACTTTACGCGCGGACACATGCAAGCGGGCGTGCTGCCAGGATGCCAGGCATGCCGCAAGCTCTTGTGCGTGCACGGCCTCTGCCAGCCTGGAGGAGGCGCTCAGGTCAGACACGCTTTCGAGATAAAAAATAGAACGTTGATATTAGCGACGATTTTATTTACGTTTTTCTCTCAAGGGAGCGCAGTGTTTATGCCAGTCAGGCTGGTCGGGGCCACACTGCGATCAGCCAATCACAGACGGACTTGACGGAGGAGGTAGCGCGGTCAACGCTACAGTAGCCGCAGAAGCGTTAGGTTGGTAGAGGATGCTAATTTGTCTCTGGCCTTGACGAAATTGCATAAATTTCATTTGATAATATCTTAATTGTCTTTGATTTTTTTTTTTTTTTTTTTAGAACATGCTAGCTTCATTAAGTGGTCTACATTGCTTTGATGTTAATGACAATACTTACATTTGTTTGTAACAAAGAAAAAAAAAGAATGAATGAACTGTAAATTGTAAGTCATTTTGGTTTTAATTCAACTGATATTTGTTAAATAAAGACTTGTCAGAACAGTGTAAATTGTGTTAAGTTTTCCGGAAGCCAAATTTAGAATTATCTTGATTACCAAAATGACAAAATTCGTTAGACTCCGTAAATAGTCTTTGCACTAACAAAAACATGTCCATTTGGTTCTTCAAGTTTTAAAAGCTGTCCAAAGTATTGCTCCAAAGATTAATCGATTAACTCAAGTTATTCGATTAGGAAAAAGCTTCGAATCGAATTTGCTGCTTTGAGGATTCGTTCGAGTGGTGTTGTAATGGTTTGTTTTGAAAGTGTTTGCATTTAGTTTTATTGATTTGGTGGACACACGGCCTTCTAGTTGCAAGAGTAAATGTGACATTCTCAACAACTCATTTACCATGGCTGAATCCAGCTTGCTCCCTGTTAAGACCAACATAAGCAATATGTATTTTTTTTTTTTTTTTACATTTGTAATTTAGTTTATAGGTATATTTAGCTGTTTTTTGTGGGAACATGTGTTTGAACAATTTGTTAAGAGTATTATTTTTTTTTTTAATTTAAAAAATAAAAAGTTAGCATTGTACAGCATTTAAGCTAACGGACTTTTGCTATCCAAGTTAGCCAATTGTTCTTGGATTCTCCTAGCCAATTGTTCTTGGATTCTCATTTATTTTTTTAACACCGATTTAGGCGAAGCTCAGGGATTTTATTTCATTTTTAACTGCATTTATTGCTTTTGTGAAATGAAAGTGCTCTATTGCAGAGTTTGAAGAAACACTCAGGAATGTTATTTTGTGTTTGCACTGAATAATTGTTTGAAAGTCCAATCTTACATTTCCTAAAATCTGTTCTGCAATACATTAAATGTTCCTAATCCGATTTCTCGATTATTCGAACTAACTAATTAATCGATTAATTGACTACTAAAATAATCAATAGTTGCAGCCCTCATTCAATGTTAATAAATGCTCACAAATTAGGTTAATCAAAGAAGCTAAAATACTTTTTTTTATTGTCCCTTAAAAACAGAATAACACAAAGTCTTCGCGATACAAACTTATGATAAGTCGTTCAAACAGTTTTTCTTTTCCTCCTAAATTGTCTTTGTTGTGATTTGGTTCAATGAACACCCAATCTAAAAATAAAAAGAAAATAACACACTTAGTCTAAACACTGAATTGTAGTTATTTTAAAATACATTACTTTATTTAATAATACATAATTACTCTAAATTGTCTTTGATGTTTAAGAAGACTTTGAAGACTCCACATTGCCTTTACTTTGAGGCTAATATCTACATGCTAGGTTCACTGAAGACCAAATAATAGGGTTGTTCCGATCATGTTTTTTTGCTCCCGATCCGATCCCGATCGTTTTAGTTTGAGTATCTGCCGATCCCGATATTTCCCGATTCGATTGCCTTTTTTTTGCTCCCAATTCAATTCCAATCATTCCCGATAATTTTTCCCGATCATATACATTTTGGCAATGCATTAAGAAAAAAGTGAATAAAACTCGGACAAATATATACATTCAACATACAGTACATAAGTACTGTATTTGTTTAGTATGACAATAAATCCTCAAGATGGCATTTACATTATTAACATTCTTTCTGTGAGAGGGATCCACGGATAGAAAGACTTGTAATTCTTAAAGGATAAATGTGACTTTGTATATTGTGACTAAATATTGCCATCTAGTGTATTTGTTGAGCTGTCAGTAAATGATACTGTAGCCATTTAACTGTTCTGTCCAAATGCATGATGGGAAGTGCAACCATGACTGTGCGTAGTGGTACCAATTGATATATCTTCTCTGCGTTGGGAAATAACATAGGGTGTTAAGAAAAAGATCAATTACTACCTTTCTTCCCCACATTTCTTCCCATGATATTTCTCATCGTAGGGAGAGGGATTGTAAGGCTTTAGCCAATTAAAAAAAAGGCTCCAAAGGCTGCCAAAATTCACTCTACTCATTTTACGCTGCCTTTTAGCTCTATATATATAGGTAAACCGGCGCCATTACAGATTAAATGCGACAATGCGTGAGTTGGTCATGCAGCGCATGCGTTAATTGCGTTAAATATCTTAACGTGATAAATTATTATATTATATTATTATTATTATATTATTTATATTATTTTAAAAATTAATTAGCGCCGTTAACGGGATAAATTTGATAACCCTACCTTAAGCCTAAACTAAAGACTCTGGATGAGTGTAACATATTATGTCTGTAACGTTAAACACAATTAGAAAAAGATTTAATTAAAAAAAATATACAGTGCCTTGCAAAAGTATTCGGCCCCCTTGAACCTTGCAACCTTTCGCCACATTTCAGGCTTCAAACAAAAAGATATAAAATTTTAATTTTTTGTCAAGAATCAACAACAAGTGGGACACAATCGTGAAGTGGAACAAAATTTATTGGATAATTTAAACTTTTTTAACAAATAAAAAACTGAAAAGTGGGGCGTGCAATATTATTTGGCCCCCTTGCGTTAATACTTTGTAGCGCCACCTTTTGCTCCAATTACAGCTGCAAGTCGCTTGGGGTATGTTTCTATCAGTTTTGCACATCGAGAGACTGACATTCCTGCCCATTCTTCCTTGCAAAACAGCTCGAGCTCAGTGAGGTTGGATGGAGAGTGTTTGTGAACAGCAGTCTTCAGCTCTTTCCACAGATTCTCGATTGGATTCAGGTCTGGACTTTGACTTGGCCATTCTAACACCTGGATACGTTTATTTTTTAACCATTCCATTGTAGATTTGGCTTTATGTTTTGTATCATTGTCCTGTTGGAAGATAAATCTCCGTCCCAGTCTCAGGTCTTGTGCAGATACCAACAGGTTTTCTTCCAGAATGTTCCTGTATTTGGCTGCATCCATCTTCCCGTCAATTTTAACCATCTTCCCTGTCCCTGCTGAAGAAAAGCAGGCCCAAACCATGATGCTGCCACCACCATGTTTGACAGTGGGGATGGTGTGTTCAGGGTGATGAGCTGTGTTGCTTTTACGCCAAACATATCGTTTTGCATTGTGGCCAAAAAGTTCAATTTTGGTTTCATCTGACCAGAGCACCTTCTTCCACATGTTTGGTGTGTCTCCCAGGTGGCTTGTGGCAAACTTTAATTGAGACTTTTTATGGATATCTTTGAGAAATGGCTTTCTTTTTGCCACTCTTCCATAAAGGCCAGATTTGTGCAGTGTATGACTGATTGTTGTGGTATGGACAGACTCTCCCACCTCAGCTGTAGATCTCTGCAGTTCATCCAGAGTGATCATGGGCCTCTTGGCTGCATCTCTGATCAGTTTTCTCCTTGTTTGAGAAGAAAGTTTGGAAGGACGGCCGGGTCTTGGTAGATTTGCAGTGGTCTGATGCTCCTTCCATTTCAATATGATGGCTTGCACAGTGCTCCTTGAGATGTTTAAAGCTTGGGAAATCTTTTTGTATCCAAATCCGGCTTTAAACTTCTCCACAACAGTATCTCGGACCTGCCTGGTGTGTTCCTTGGTTTTCATAATGCTCTCTGCACTTTAAACAGAACCCTGAGACTATCACAGAGCAGGTGCATTTATACGGAGACTTGATTACACACAGGTGGATTCTATTTATCATCGGTCATTTAGGACAACATTGGATCATTCAGAGATCCTCACTGAACTTCTGGAGTGAGTTTGCTGCACTGAAAGTAAAGGGGCCGAATATTATTGCACGCCCCACTTTTCAGTTTTTTATTTGTTAAAAAAGTTTAAATTATCTAATAAATGTTGTTCCACTTCACGATTGTGTCCCACTTGTTGTTGATTCTTGACAAAAAAATTAAATTTCATATCTTTATGTTTGAAGCCTGAAATGTGGCGAAAGGTTGCAAGATTCAAGGGGGCCGAATACTTTTGCAAGGCACTGTATATATATTTTTTTTAAAAAAAAGGCATGTACGATATTTTTTTGCCGATTCCGATACTTTGAAAATGACGTGATCGGACCCTATCTGCCGATTGATCGGGACATCTCTACCAAATAATATTAAAGTTTACTTACACTTTGCATAATACTGTATATAAAATATTCTACATAGTATTTGGTCTTTTATGGACCAAAATTGATCAAAATATTTTATAGATTAAAGTTGTTGTTGATGGTTACAAAAATGAAAATGTTTGGAAATTTGTTGATAAATGATAGTCACCTCATTTACATTTTTACATAATCTCCTCCAGGCTCGGTGTGTTCCGGCATTCCCGTCAGAGATTACCACCGCTTGCAGCGGGGTCCAGTCGTCTGCAGGACTCCCAAAACCTTGTCCTGGCTGGAGTGCCGGGGCCGCTGCCAGCCGGAAGGGGTCTCGTCAGGTGCGGCTTCCTGCTGCGCCGCTTTGAGGCTGCGCCGACGCCGAATCAACTTCCTGTGCGACGACGGAACCTCTTTGACGCAAGATGTGGAGAAGCCAATTGAGTGTGGATGCAAGATGTGTGTGTAGAACACCCCTCCACGCGCGCACACACACACACTTTGATGAACTTTTTTTTTTACTTGTAAATCTCAGTGTTGTTTTTCAAGTAGCTCAGTACACATACACACACAAAATGACTACAAATGGCAGAAATTATCATTTGAAATCGTCTTTAGAAAATAACGTTTTGTTGTTTTTGAAAAAAACGTATGTGAAAAATTAATCTTCAACACTAACAAAGGCACATTAGTTTAATTCAAGACACCATGTGTTGTCCATGATGTTACAGGAAAACAAATGCAATGGGCTCATTTAAAGGGATCCACGGATAGAAAGACTTGTAGTTCCTATAAAATAAACATCAGCATGAGTTAAAATTGATGTTGATGTTTTCGTTTTGATACAATTTGTAAAATTAGTTTAACTAGTACGAGGTCGCCATTGCTGTTGACGTCGCATGGCGGTAACGTCACATGGTTACTTTGCCGGGCTTCCTGAGTATGACTCTAGCGACGTAAAAATGTCATCTATTCAACCCTTTCAATTTGAACCAGAGAAGAACATTAATGAGCATGACAGGACTGTCGATATTTCACAAAACGAGAAGCAAAAGTAAAATGAATAGGAAAGACGAGATGAGACGAGACAAGAGTAGAAAAAAAAATTGGTGTTCTGCCAAAATGTGCTACATCAGCGAAGCGCCCTACAAGTGGCGAATTTGACACCCAAAATACTCTTGTGCACTTTCACCTTGTTTTGTTTAGATCAGACATGTCCAAAGTGCGGCCCGGGGGCCAAATGTGGCCCGTGGTCAAATTTCATCCGGCCCCCAGCCTCTGTCATAAGATCAATAACGTCTGGCCCGCACACAGACTTAATAAATTGGTCAGCAGTACTGCTACCAGCATATAAGGTAGCTTACACACTAAATGCTGCTCCCCATTTACCCAATAAAAGGCAGCAGCACTCTAAGCAACATTACACCATGTGATCCTTGACTTCCAATTTTCTAAAATGGCGACAATCAACAACAACAAAAAAAGTTGACTGCGACGGCTGACGCTTCAAGGATAGGTGGAAATTGGACTATTTCTTCAATAAAATACGCAACAACTGTGTCTGTCTCATTTGCAAAGAGACAGTCGCTGTTTTTAAAGAATTCAATGTGAGGCGATATTACCAAACAAGACACGCTAACATGTACGACAAGATTACGGGGAAGATACGCAGCGAGAAATTGAAGCAACTTTTGAAGCTAGTTTAAGTATTTCGCAAGAGCCCGAGAGTCGAAAGAGAACGCTAGTTGCGAGATTGTTGAACTTATTAATTCAAAAAATAATAATAATAAAGCAAATGTGACACACAGAATGGCTTGCTAAAATTTGCTTAAATATATTGTTCTGCGTAAAGGACGTCAGTCAAGGTCGGCCCCCCACATTTTTACCACACCAAATCTGGCCCCCTTTGCAAAAAGTTTGGACACCCCTGGTTTAGATGCATACAGACAGAACATACTAAAAATGCCTTACGAAAATACATAAACCTAGTAATATCAGATAAGGGTTGTTTAAAAATGCTAATGTGGTCAACAGATGAACAATCTGATTTAAAGGTACCACAAGAAAACACAATGCTTAAAAGTATGAGAGGGAAACACATGCAAAAAGTATTTTGAGGCAATGAAAAGTTAATAAAAGACTCAATAAAACACAAATAGTAAGCACTCGCAGCTTTTAACCGATCGGCGCATATGTTGGACGTGCTGCGTAGAAGGAATGGGAATAACCCGGTCTAGTGACAGTGACAATCTACGTCATCACCCCAAGCCTCCATTGCGCGCACAAAGCATGGCGCCCTCCATAGGTCAAAACATGTACAAAATATTATTCAATTTTAAATCAATGGCAATATTTTATGTGTTTCTAATAACATATTTTAGTAAAAGAGAACAATTGTGGATGATTAGAGCCTACAAGTCCGAGGTTCCCTTTAAGACTTAAGAAAATTATCTTCAAAATGTTGATGAATTTTTTGGGGGAAAACTCAAAACTGTTTTAGTTGCTAACACAGCAAGTACATCTGGGTTGTCAAAGACCCAAAACAGCCTCTTATATGAATTAATTTCACAAAAACAAGTTACAGTATTGGCCCGAATATAAGACGGCCCTGATTATAAGACGACCCCCTCTTTTTCAAGACTCGTTTGAAAAAACAGTTTTTGAACACCAAATTAATTTTTATACAGAAAATAATTACAGTAGTCTTGAAACAAATCTGAATAAGGAAAAACATTGCAATAAAACAATGCAAACAGGTTAAACTTGAGAGTAGCTGAGATCTGTCATGACAGAACATCGCTTCAATGATATCTGGCGCCATCTAGCGTCGTGAATTGGGAGAGTAGCTGAGCTTTGACATGACAGAACATCGCTTCAATGATATCTGGCGTCATCTAGCGTCATGAATGGGTATAATGTGTAGACCGCGAATATAAGACGACCCCCTCTTTTTCAATCTTATTTTAATGCAAAAACACTGTCTTATATTCGGGCCGATACTGTAATTTCATTAGACTGTTCTGTCTTTCATGTTAACAAAAACATGTACATTCAATCAAGACGTGTGTGTCTCAGACATGTGTCTCAAGATGTGTCTCAGACATGAATGAAAAAAAAAAAAACACACACGTTAATTCAGGACAAAAGTAAGATACAGTGGTATGAAAAAGCATCTGAACCTTTTGGAATTTCTCGCTTTTCTGCATAAAATCCCCATCAAATGTGATCTGATCTTTGCCAAAATCACACAGATAAAAAAACTTTTAACTAAAACCACTCAAACATTTATAGGTTTTCATATTCTAATGAGGATAGTATGCAAACAATGACAGAGGGGGAAATAAGTAAGTGAACCATCTCCTTTAATATTTTGTGGCCCCCCCTTTGGCAGCAATAACTAACCAGACGCTTCCTGTAGCTGCAGATCAGCGTGGCACATCGATCAAGACTAATGTTGGCCCCATCAAGTCTCTAAAACTGCTGTAGTTCAGTCAGACTCCTGGGATGTCTGGCATGAATCGCTGTCTTTAGGTCATGCCACAGCATCTCAATAGGGTTCAAGTCTGGACTTTGACTTGGCCACTCCAGAACGTGTATTTTGTTCTTCTGAAACCATTCTGAAGTTAATATACTTCTATGTTTTGGATCATTGTCTTGTTGCAGCATCCATCCAATTTTTAGCTTCAACTGTCTGGCAGACAGCCTCAGGTTTTCCTGCAAAACATCCTGATAAACATTTGAATTCATTCTTCCATTGATGATTTATTTATTTATTTTCCCTTAAGGCATGACAAATCCAAACAAAAATACAGCATTTATATGTGTTTACAATTAATTCAACCCGAAAAGAAAAGGGCTGACGGAAGATTGCAAGTTGTACAAGCCCTGAGGCAGCTAAGCAGCCCCAAACCATGATGCTCCCTCCACCATGCTTCATGGTGGGTATGAGGTGTTGATGTTGGTGAGTTGCTCCATTTTTCCTCCACACATGATGTGTGTTACTCTTAAACAATTTAACTTTGGTTTCAACAGTCCATAAAATAACTTCTGTGGAGTATCCAAGTGCCGTTTTGCGAACATTAAATGAGCAACAATGTTTTTTTAGACAGCAGTGGCTTCCTCCGTGGAGTCCTTCCACAAACACCATTCTTGGCCATAGTTTAACATATAGTTGATGTGTGCACAGAAATATTGGACTCTGACAGTGATCTCTGTAAGTCTTTAGCAGACACTCTAGGGTTCTTTTTTACCTCACTGAGTATTCTGCGCTGAACTCTTGGCGTCATCTTTGGTGGGCAGCCAATCCTTGGGAAAGAAGCAAAAGTGCCAAGCTCTCTCCATTTGTAGACTACATCTCTGACTGTCGAATGATGAACATCCAGACTTTTAGAGATGGTTTTGTATCCTTTCCCAGCTTTATACAAACCAACAATACTTGATCGCAGGTCTTCAGACAGCTCTTTTGACCAAGCCATGATGCACATCAGACAATGCTTCTCATCAAGACAATTCTTACCAGGTGTCTGTTTTATAGTGGGCAGGGCAGCTTTAACACTAGAAGTCCCAGAGAATTCTTATACTCCTAATAGTCCCAAGCAATGGCCGATTTGGCCTCTACCCCAGAAAAACCCAGAGGTGGCCAAAATGGCCCAAGTGCTTTTGAATTGGCAAGTCGTTGTCCGACAGACAAGAGCCAATCATATAAGGGAATATTAGGAGTATTTGTCTTGGGGAAAGGCCGATTCGGCCTTTGCTGGGTTTTCTAGTGTTACACCCCTCATCAGCGATTGGGCACATACCTGACTTAAATTGTTCGGTAAAAATTGGCTTTAATTGCTCTTTAAGTCTCCTTAGGAGAGGATTCACTTATTTTTCCCCCTTCTGTCATTGTTTGCATGCTATCCTCATTAAAATATGAAAACCTGTAAATGTTTGGGTGGTTTTAGTTAAAGCAGACACTGTTTTTACATCTGTGTGATTTTGACAAAGATCAGATCAAATTTGGTAGTGATTTTTATCAGAAATGTGAGACATTCCAAAGGGTTCAGAAACCTTTTCACACCACTGTACTTAGTTGTCCTGAGTAAATGACAAAAATGTATGTTAGGTTTGTCCGACTTTTAATTTTTATCTTACGTTCACAAAAACACACATCAATTGAAGCCTAAGTTATTTATCTTTATGAAACCACCTACTTTGAAGACATTTGTCTTTGATGTCAACAAAAAGATGTGTGATGTAAAGTTCTTTGAAGACCAAATGGTTTCCCGCGTTATTAAAAATGTAAAAAATAAAAACACTAGGTCTGTCGAAGGCTGTAAATTTTCTTCAATATGTATGGAAACACCTTTGATGGATTTATAGAAATATAATTGCCTTTGTTCTATAATAAAACATGTTAGGATCATTGACAACATTTAATTTTATGATGTTTGCATTTTTATAAGCCAAGAGTAAATTTCCTTACTGTTAGAGTCCCAGTCAGACATTGCAAACATTGAACACCAAATTTGTGTGTGTGTGTCTTTGATGTTGTTTTGTTCGCAAGTGACACGCCTCCTCTGTGATGTGATCGGAGGAGTCAGCATCACAAGATCAGTAAATGTAGCTATACAAATCTTTATTTATACCAACGTGACCGTGACATGTATTAACTTTTTATTTAATTGTTTTAATTTGGACATTTTGAGTAATCTAATGTACCGTAGCTTTTTTTTTTTTGTCAACTATGACAGACACAATAACGAGCTAACAGACTGTAAAATAATATATAAGAAGTGCTCATAGTATTTTTCTATACGTTGACTGTATGCTAGTGTTCTCCTTTGGATTAATTTATTGGAATAAAAAGCAGCTCCTTCTTCATGCTGTCTTGTTTTTGTTTTTTCAGCCTGTCAAGTGACATCCCTTTTATTAATGTCAGCAAAGGTTCACACATTACGTGGTTAATGTCTTTAATGCAACAAAAAAGTGTATCTTAAAAGCTCAATGCTAAAGATTAAATCGTGTTTCATTCTTCTATATAATTTTTGCACATTTGTTTTGTCGATGATTGTGCAAATGCTAAAGATAATCATACATGATTGAAGACGCTATCATGTTTTTGGATTTTCACAAAATCCTTTTCATTGATACTTTTCACGTCATTTCAGTTGAAAACTAACCATTCAATTTACTTGATTATAAAACTCAGACTTGTCTTTGCATACTAACACAACAACGCATACATTAGCTTATGTAGGAAATTTTGTTTCCTTGATATTAATGAGAGGGCGTGTAGCTTTCCTGGCTTCTTTTTCTTTCACCTTTGACCTTCCACTGAGAAGAGATTGGCTAAGGGCAAAGTGGGTGGGGCTTAGCAGCGAGCAGCGGCGTTTAATGAGTGATTGATGCATCCCCCCGCGACCATAAAAGATAATATACATCCCCCCACCACGCCAAATGCCCCTACGCCTTAGCATGCACAAAGGAAGGGTGCAGCCAAAGCAGTCATGCGTCCTACACTTCACTTCTGCTCACGCACATAAATATGCACTCACACATACAAAATAATGGAAACACCTAACATTTTGGCATTATAGTCATTGAACATAATTGTTAAAGAATAGCATGAGGAACATTGTAATAAAGTTGAGCATATCATAATGTCAGTAGAATCCCCAGACCTCAACATTATTGAGCATTTAAAGTGCATGTGACGCGAAAAAGCATGTTTATTTCATAATACACGCGGTATTTAATGCTCCTGAATGATATGGACCACTTGGATGTGTGTGGAAGCGATCGCTATATTTATTTAGTTTTTTTAATCCCGCGCCATGAAAATGAGTGACTTCCACCTTCGGTCTTGCATTGAGGAGGAGGGCGCTGTGACATGTACGGTTGAAGGCGTCCTCTTCCCTTTCCAGCCGTACTGTTGTGAATGAGAACTAAGGATTCAGTTGATTTTGCGGATTAATACGTTTACTTTTCGCATCACGCCAGCCAAACGGCTGCAGAAAAATCTTGCTTTATGAGGGAGAGGCGTGTGCGCCTTTTTGGAGTTTCAAAAGGTTCCCATTCACCGTGGATATTGGCCAAAAAAAGTCCGAATACTGTGAGACCACTGGACTTATGAGGAAGTGAGTAAACATCTTGTTTTGTATTATGTCAAATACGAATACAGTGATTACAAAGTAAACACTACAAACTTTCTTTAAATAAAGGACTACTTACGTTTGATCATTGATAGGCATGTAAAAAGCTCTCCTCATGCACATTAGCTGCACGTTAGCTGCACAACAACCGCAGCCGCCCTCCTTCGGAGAACGAGCTGTAAATTGCTCTCCGCCGGGCGGTTTGCCGGTCCGCAAAGACAATCGACAACCCAGTCGTCATGTCAAATAATCCGGGCTAGTTATGTGCGATTTTCCGCTTCGCAGACTTTGAAACATCACTCGGTTCGGGTTAGCATGTCGGCTAGCTGCCACACCTCTTGGTTTGTTTACATTCTCCGAAGCCAGGAAAGGGAAATGACATATGTCCGAGTTAGGTGTCATAAAATATCGTTCAGGAGGTGCGACAGTAAAGGTGAAGTCGACAGTTTTGACCATTATGGAGTAATTTTGCCATGTCGTCCTCAATAAGTGCATTTTTATTATTTCATATTCCATTTAGCATAGGACTGTTAATTGTCATGACCTTGCCATTTATTTAGCAATTGGGGAAAATACTTGGATAAAAAGAATATCCTGTAAAAATATTGAAGTAAAGAGACAGAAACAATGACATTTTGCAGCTCTCTTCGTCGCGTTTTCCTCGTTGTGAATACTTCCCCCTCGACGGGCTGACTGGTCCTTCTCAAGCCATTTATTTAGCTATTGTGGAAAAATACTTGGATAAAAAGAATATCCTGTAAAAATATTGGAGTAGAGAGACTGAAACAATGACATTTTGCGGCTCTCTTCGTCGCGCTTTCCTCGTTCTGAATAATTCCCCCTCAATGGGCTAAATAGTAAAACCGATAAACCCAGTCTCCCGCTGACGTCATCCACCTGTTGGGGACGCTCGAGCCCTATAACGGTAGGCGTGGCTAACCGGCAGATTAAAAGACTAATTTCTCGTCATCTGCGCTTTGCTAAATTGTCGTATATAGTCGAATCGTCTCAAAATATGATTCTAATTCACATAATAATGCTATTTAAGACTTTTTTTCTCCTGTCGTATGCTTTGAGGTCAGTTTTAGAGATTCAATTAAGATGTGGATTTCCACCGCCATCGTCTCTAAAACCTATAAGGTCTCTAAAAGGGTGTGTTAACTAAAGTATGGATTAAAATTCCTTTGGAAACAGTTCACAAGTTTTATTAATCAATACCTCGGAGAATTGAGGCTGTAATTGCTGCAAAAAGCGGACCTACACCATACTAAATTACTTTTTGTTGATTTCTTTTAAGGTCTTTCCATTATTTTGCCCAACCGCTGTATATGCGTACAAACTTTTAATTAATAATAATTTAATTTTGGAAGACGACAGGAGACAACATGCTGGCGGATCGTACGTCCATTTAACGACATCTTTTATTGAAGTTGCCTTTATGTGGGTCGTACGACAGAGTATTTGGAGCTAATTTAGCTGAATAAGCACCTACGTACTTTACGCAGCGCGTTGCCGCGTACATTAAAATCAACAATATTGAAAGCATCTTGTGTATTAGAATCAGGTTTTACAAATAAGGAAATCCTTATTATGTTGCTTCATCTGCATCAAACTATAATAAATAGAAGAATTTATACTAATGCTAATCAGTACGTGTAGATGGCACAATTATGTCAACACATAAAAGCAAATGTAACAAGTTTTTTGTTTGTTTGTTTACGGGTGGAAAACGTTGTTAGGCAAGCGAAAATAAGTTGATGTGCCTGACTTAATGTACGTTGATGGACATATATCGAGGGTATGTGCGTTCTCCCCGTGGGTGGCCGAGAGGCTGGGGCTGGAGACGGGGACTCGCCTCGCAGCCAACCGTCAGGTCGATCCCGAGATCCAACTACGAGCTTTAAACTGCAGCAACTTTAAGATACGCTATTGCAGCTGGAATTACCGAGGACAGCGGGATAAAGCCCGTTCGGATGCCGCCGAGGGTCTGCGTAATGTCGGCTCAAAGTTTCGCGAAGCTCTCAAGCCGCTCTGGAGCTTTGCTGACTGACATCATATTCTTGCATGCTATTTTTTCTAATTTCATAAATTGTGATTTATTAACCTGTTTTCCACGTGCACCGATCGTTTTAAATAAAACAAGAAATGGAATCATGTTGTCCGAATGTTTTTTATTGCGATCAATATCAGCAATAAAAAAGAATGACATACTAGTTTTGTTTAAATGTACATACCTTGTAGTATTTCCCTGTAACAACAAAATCCGTGTTAGCCCCTCTGCATTCGGCAAATGTACTATAATGTGTAATTTCATCTTATTTTGGTCACTCAAGTGGCCGGCGTATCTATACCTCACGTCAACACAGGCTGACAGGTTGGTATAATTTTGTCTACAAATGATCAACAAAGTGATAAGAACAATCATACAATCTCATTTACGTCTCATTTACGTCGTGCTGAATCCGTTTTTTGGAGATTCCGTGAGTTTTTCTGGCTTGATTTTGCTGTTTTAACTTCGTCAACACACTGCTGACTTCAACCGCAACTCATAAGGTTATTTCTGAACCGGAAGTTCCAAGCAGAAATTTTCCAAGATCGCACCGCCCATATTTCGCTCAGGAAACTTGGCTATAGACTCAGTAGATGCACAATATTATTCCAACTCACTATTACATCATTCACATAATACCACTTAAAGCTACTATGTAGCTGGGAGCTAAGACAAAGTATTAGTATAAACAGGGGTGAAAGTGGGCCAGAACGGTCAGGAACGCAGTTCTGGTATAAGATTCAGGGCTGGAACGCAGTTCCGGTATAAGATTCAGGGCTGGAATGCTGTTTCGGTACACGGTGCTTTGATTCCAAAAATATGACGGCAACTGTCAAAACGCTAGTGTTGTATCGGTCACGAACGATTCGTTCTTTTTGAACGAATTGTTTGGGTGAACGAGACCGAACTAATCACCATCTGCACTGATTCGTTCTATGAAGTTGGTGCTTGTTCACTGCGTGGGAGGGCGTTGAGCAAGCGGCAGCGTCTTCTGACATCGCACACGACCAATCAGACGCCAGCCTCATCGCGGGCAGGGGAGGGACCGGAAGCAGAATCAGCGCGTATGTCACTCACTTCCACGTGTGGCCAATAAGCAGCCAGCGTGCAGGCAGGGGGGCAAGACTGAGTTTTGTCACTTCCCGTTCAGTGACTCGGTCCTCCGGCTCCTGACCTAGCTTGCTGCTAACTTGACTTTCCAGTAATGACTATGCGGTGAACGAATCAAATAATGAAAGGAAAGGACTTTGTCACATATTTGTTAACGTGGAGCCTATCAAATGCAGCTCTAAAAGACAAAAACACCACACAAATCTAGCGAGCATGGTTTAGTGTACTACTTTTCTCAACAGACTCGGGACTACCTATTACGACATACTATCAAATTTACAGTAATTTAAAACACGGGTAGCTACGAGGCAAGCAAAAGCTGAGCTGCGGTCGCGTGACGGCAATGAAGGAGGCAAAGAACTGTCACTATATGGAGGCTTCATGGCAGCGATATTTACCTCATATGTGCACAGAAAAAAAGAATATATAGTATGATCACCATAATACTGATTTGCAATTAAACGGTATATACATGTCCATTTTTTCCAAGTGTTTTATTTTTTTTTTCGTGTCAGATGTTGGTTGGTTTGACAAATTATGTCAATCCGTCCATCATGTGCTACTCAAGCGCCCCAAAACAACGCACATGGACACGGGAGATGTCGCAATATGTCTACATTTTTCTTATCAGACTAATGAGAGTAGAAAGGCGATATCGTAAAGAGCAAACAATTTTCTCGTCAGCATTTGACGATCTGAGATGCGGGGACGACAGGGGAGCTGACCGGATTATTTTATTTATTAATACCAGTGCAAAAATTCAATACGATCACCATAATACTGATTTGCAATGAAACTATATACATGTCAATTTTTTCCGAGTGTTTTTTTTTTTTTTTCGTGCCAGAGTGTGTCGGTTGGTTTGACAAATTATGTCAATCCGTCCATCATGCGCTACTCAAGCGCCCCAAAACAACGCACGCGGACACGGGAGATGTCGCAATATGTCTACATTTTTCTTAACAGACTAATGAGGGTAGAAAGGCGACATCGTAAAGAGCAAGCAATCATTTCTCGTCAGCATTTGACGATCTGAGATGCGGGGACGACAGGGGAGTTGACCGGATTATTTTATTTATTAATACCAGTGCAAAAATTCAATACGATCATCTTAATACTGATTTGCAATTAAACTGGCAAATATCAAAATGTAGTATTGTCTTTATTTCAGAGCAGCACATTCGACAACTAGCTATTTACACTTATATTTTTAACAATAGTGACTAAAAATAATAGTGATAATAGTGATGAGCATAAAAACAAAAATACAACAGAGCGAGATGTAAATATGATGTGTTGGTCGTTCCATATTCAGAAATTAAACTTTCGATTTATTTTTATTTTCGTGACAGCAAGCATGCTGCGTTGGCTGGTAGCAAGCAGCATTGTAAATGTGATCAAGAAAATGCTAATGAAAGTCCGTGCGCCCCCGACCCCAACCCCCCGCTCCCCCCACAAAAGGAAAATGTTTAACCGTGTCCTCAATCGAAATGCAAGCACGAGCCATGACTTTGAGCCCATAGAACTAGGACAGACGACGCGGAAGTTCTCCCTCGCTTTAGCAGCAGCGGGAGGGCGATGAGGCTGTCTGTGAAAGCAGAATGATATCGCCTGTCACTCATTTCTGAAACTACGACGAGTGGTCAATGTGCAAGAGAGGGAGGGACCAAGCAATGTCACTTCCCGTTCAGTTATACTGCGAAGCGGTCTTTGGTGATTCGTTCGGCAACGTCACTTCCCGTTCACTAACCGAACGATTCATTTGGGCGGGGAGGGAGATGAGGGGGGCGAACGATTCGTTGAACGATTCGTTTGAACGAATCTTTTTACTGAACGATCCGGAATGGATTCGTTTACTCAAGTGAACGACAGATCCCGTCACTACAAAACGCTATGTAAAAGAGTTGAGGAGGCTTATTTATCATATTTAGTTTTATTTGCTCTGATGGGGAGGTTCAGAACATCTTAGCTGTTAATGTGCACTTTGGACTGTTGAAATTCGCCTCCCCAGACAAGCCGCACGGAAACAGCGACAGCTGAACAACAGCTCCACGCGCGCCAACCGGGAAGGCGGAACTTCGCGCTTTCATCTCTGATATTAATCCTTTGTATTGACTCCATGTTCCAAAAGTTTGAAAAAGACTCACCGAAAGCAGGTTGACAATTTATTCGTCGACAATGGTCAAAAAACAAGGCAAAAATAGACGACGGAGGGACAATTCTGGATCCAAAACAAGGCTACATGTTTCCGAGCAGCAAAATCTGTCTTATCTCAGTGTCCAGTGTTTTTTAAGTCTGTGGGCCGGCCAGAGGTGTATCCAGGCATTGCTTTGGGATCATCCCTCTCTGGCCGGTTTCGGGCTGTTTAGGTTCGTGCGTGGATGGGATGTGGTTGTCACAGCGACCGACGCTGTCTTGACGTCAGAAGCGCCTGCTATCAACTTTGTTATCCAGGCTGGCACTACTTGTTTTAGGACAAAGCGCGCTGGTCTTTGTCCTTGTTCGTTTGTCGGGAGGACTGATTGCCAGAGTTTGTAGCGTCAATCTTGCTAGTGGCGCACACGTTTTGGGCTTCTGTGATAAGATGACATTGTGTATCTATTCTTTAAACTATGGTGTGCTATTTATTTTACATTAGGTGTGTTAGAGTAGTGTAGTCCTACAGTGAATATGAGAAATGATACTATTCCCTGATTGATTATATCACGTGTGTTCGAGTAATGCAAACAGTTGCAAACGGTGATACGAGAAACGGTACCATTTTTCCTTTTCCCCCTCATGAGCGCCGATAAGGTGATTCACTTTACTGTGTTCAAGGCCACTGAGTGGAGTCTGCCTAAACTATAGTTAAATGATGTGTTATACTAATGCAAACAATTATATGGTGTGTGCGAGAACGGTACCTTTTCCCTTCAGGACTTATATTTGTTCATCTATGTTTGGGTACTTATTCATTTCCTTATGATTTAAAAAGGTCAATGTTTGCACGATATCAAAATATATTCCATTTCACTCTGCATCATATAAGTCATTTGTACTTATTTTTCTGTATGTATGTTACTTATATCTTTGTTATTTAAAAAAAAAAAAAAAAAAAAAAAAGCAAAAGTAAATGTTTACAATAACTTCAATTTTAATATAAATCCTTTGTTCTTAAGTAGTTGAAATTGAGATTTGGCATTTAGTATGTGAGGAAATTAGGAAAAATAAAAATTAGTAGATGAAGTTAGATGGGTTATTGCTGTTTTTGTTAACTTTTAATTTTGCAAATCATTGAAAAAAATACAATTTTGAATGAAAATCTGTATTTGTATGTGTTATAGAAAGAACAGTTTTCTTTGCATTTCAGTAGTTGTAGGAGGTTTGAACACCCCCCCCCCCCAAAAAATAAATAAATAAATAAATAAATAAACAAACTTTCTGGTTCCGTGGCGACCTTCACGTAGGGGAGTTCTGGCAAGAAATTCTAGCCACTTTCATCCCTGAGTATAAATCAATCCATTGATCTTAATGTGATGTAGATGAGCCAAAATAATAAAGATTTTCTTATTTGTAAAACCGATTCTAAGACATAAAATGCTTTCAATATTGTGGATTTTAACAGAGGCAAAGTGCTACGTAAAGTAACAGGTGATTAGCTACATACAGTACCTACGTAATATGACTTTTTTTTCTTGTAGTAATAGTATGAGAAAAAAGTTGTTGCTATTGGTACGAGAAAAAATGTCGGACTATTTCTACGAAAATGAGTAGTATTATTTATTATTTTTATGTTCTCATTAGTAACATGTTGAAACTAGGGCTGTCAAATGATTAAAATTTTTAATCGAGTTAATTATAGCTTAAAAATTTATTAATCGTAATTAATCGCAATTAATCGCAATTCAAACCATCTATAAAATATGCCATATTTTTCTGTAAATTATATATATTCTGTTAAATAAATTGTTGGAATGGAAAGTTAAGACACAAGATGGATATATACATTCAACGTATGGTACATAAGGACTGTAGTGGGCATTTCACTCTACTATCATTTAAATCTGTCTATGCTGTCCTCACTCCGAAGCGTCTACTTTTTCCAAAGCTAGACAGCTAGTGAACGACGCCTTAATAATCAGACTTCTTCTTTTTTCATCTGATTTATTAATAAAATAGCCTCAAACCATTGTCCTCTTTAGACTGTCATAAAACTACAAAAAAAAAAAGTACACAAGCATTGCATTAGCAACAATGTTAGCTTAGCACGCTATACAGCTTCACTAAACATAAACAAAAAGCGTCTCATACAAAAAATAGAACATTTCGCTTACTAACATAATATGTACATTCTTTACAACAACCATACTTACGGACAAATTTTGTCCAAGGATCATATAAGCACAACATTACAACGTAGGCTTCAGCCCGAGACGTCGTGCAGCCATATGAACTGGCAAGAAAAAAAATAAACCATGTCGCAAAGCGACCACAAGAGTTCGCTGTTGTGCTGCAGCATAAAAAGCCTTGCTGTAAAACTTACCAAAAGGCAGAATACTGTCTGAGCGGGACATGTGCGTTAATTGCGTCAAATATTTTAACGTGATTAATTTAAAAAATTAATTACCGCGCGTTAACGCGATAATTTTGACAGCCCTAGTTGAAACATCTTACGAACACTAGTTCCATTGGCGCTTCTTATCAGTTCATTGCTCATCCTTTTACATCATTTACTTGCACCACAAAAACTGACTGTGACTGCTAATTGCATATTCAACCTGCCACTAAAATGACAAGTTGTTATCTAAATAAACACCTGTTTCCGCTATTTCTTTTACTCTTTGCAGTCCCAGCTATACTTTGATCCTCCTCAAATTCTTCCTTTTTTTGTATCAGTCCATTTCTTCATTCCTAAACGCACATTTTGGCTACCTCAGTCATCGTCTCCCTCCCCCAACATCTCAGTTTTTTTTTTTTTATTGATATGATGAAGATGATGAAGATGATGCTTAGTGCTCTCTAGGTGCCCGTTGCGAATGCACATCCACACATAGCAATAAGTCCAAGTGAGGACAAGAGAAGGAGGAAGCAAAAAAGAGGTGTGAGGGGGGATATGAAATGAAAAGATGGGGGAAGGGATTTTTTTTCTTTCTATCTTATGGGAGAGCTGCAGGCAACACGAATAATTTGACAGCAAAAGCGCCTTTGGAAAAAGAGGAGGAGGGGAAAGTATCTTCTGGATGAAAACGGCCAATCAGCATGAAGCTTACTTGGGTGTGCTTGAAATGGTTTTCTCTGATTGTCAGATTTTTTTTTTGTCTCATTCTATTACAAATTTGAATTAACTTTATTGTTGTAGATAGACATTATACGGGGAAAACACAGTTAAACGTACATACATACATATACTGAATAAATATATATACCTTAATTTTCAGATTATAAACCGCTACAATCTTCCCTCATTTTGAATCCTGCGGCTCATAGTCCAGTGCGGCTTATTTGTTGATTTATTTGGGTTAATAGGTAACACTTTATTTGACAGCGGCGTCATAAGACTGCCATAAAGCTGTCATAATTATGACATGACATTATCATGGGTATTAATGAATGCTGATGAAAGATGTCATTAAGTGTCATCCCGTAAATTACAGTGCCTTGCAAAAGTATTCGGCCCCCTTGAACCTTGCAACCTTTCACCACATTTCCGGCTTCAAACATAAAGATATAAAATTTTAATTTTTTGTCAAGAATCAACAACAAGTGGGACACAATCGTGAAGTGGAACAAAATTTATTGGATAATTTAAACTTTTTTACCAAATAAAAAACTGAAAAGTGGGGCGTGCAATATTATTCTGCCCCCTTGCGTTAATACTTTGTAGCGCCACCTTTTGCTCCAATTACAGCTGCAAGTCGCTTGGGGTATGTTTCTATCAGTTTTGCACATCGAGAGACTGACATTCTTGCCCATTCTTCCTTGCAAAACAACTTGAGCTCAGTGAGGTTGGATGGAGAGTGTTTGTGAACAGCAGTCTTCAGCTCTTTCCACAGATTCTCGATTGGATTCAGGTCTGGACTTTGACTTGGCCATTCTAACACCTGGATACGTTTATTTTTGAACCATTCCATTGTAGATTTGGCTTTATGTTTTGGATCATTGTCCTGTTGGAAGATAAATCTCCGTCCCAGTCTCAGGTCTTGTGCAGATACCAACAGGTTTTCTTCCAGAATGTTCCTGTATTTGGCTGCATCCATCTTCCCGTTAATTTTAACCATCTTCCCTGTCCCTGCTGAAGAAAAGCAGGCCCAAACCATGATGCTGCCACCACCATGTTTGACAGTGGGGAAGTGTGTTCAGGGTGATGATCTGTGTTGCTTTTACCCCAAACATATCGTTTTGCATTGTGGCCAAAAAGTTCAATTTTGGTTTCATCTGACCAGAGCACCTTCTTCCACATGTTTGGTGTGTCTCCCAGGTGGCTTGTGGCAAACTTTAAACAAGACTTTTTTATGGATATCTTTGAGAAATGGCTTTCTTCTTGCCACTCTTCCATAAAGGCCAGATTTGTGCAGTGTACGACTGATTGTTGTCCTATGGACAGACTCTCCCACCTCAGCTGTAGATCTCTGCAGTTCATCCAGAGTGATCATGGGCCTCTTGGCTGCATCTCTAATCAGTTTTCTCCTTGTTTGAGAAGAAAGTTTGGAAGGCGGCCGGGTCTTGGTAGATTTGCAGTGGTCTGATGCTCCTTCCATTTCAATATGATGGCTTGCACAGTGCTCCTTGAGATGTTTAAAGCTTGGGAAATCTTTTTGTATCCAAATCCGGCTTTAAACTTCTCCACAACCGTATCTCGGACCTGCCTGGTGTGTTCCTTGGTTTTCATAATGCTCTCTGCACTTTAAACAGAACCCTGAGACTATCACAGAGCAGGTGCATTTATATGGAGACTTGATTACACACAGGTGGATTCTATTTATCATCATCGGTCATTTAGGACAACATTGGATCATTCAGAGATCCTCACTGAACTTCTGGAGTGAGTTTGCTGCACTGAAAGTAAAGGGGCCGAATAATATTGCACGCCCCACTTTTCATTTTTTTATTTGTTAAAAAAGTTTAAATTATCCAATAAATGTTGTTCCACTTGACGATTGTGTCCCACTTGTTGTTGATTCTTGACAAAAAAATTAAATTTCATATCATTATGTTTGAAGCCTGAAATGTGGCAAAAGGTTGCAAGATTCAAGGGGACCAAATACTATTGCAAGGCACTGTATATATATATATATATATATATATATATATATATATATATATGAGTATCCTTATGGTCTGAACAGTTAATGTATGAAATGGGAGTTTGATATACTCCCATTGTGGTTGTTTATTATGTTTTATTTATTATGATAAAGCAGCAAACAGGATGGAGTCATGGGAGGACAGAAAGAAAAGAAGCAGACAAAAGAGGAGAAGACCAAACAACAATAAGAAATACATCGTTACACGCCTATGCTTCATATGAACATAGTGGTGCTAGCGTTAGCAAATTATGTCTACCACTGGACACCATGTGGGGGGCATGATAAACGAGGAGTAAGAGGAGGGAAAGTAAATCAAAAGGAAACGTGATTAGGCGCTGTGGAGCATACACAATTTAGCAAGGTGAGGTGGGAAACCTAGTATTTAGTAAATCTCCTGTAAGTGTGGATATGCTGACATCCTATTCTATGCTACTTGATCACTAAACCTGGCACCGACAAGTTCTCTATTTCTATCTATCTATATTCTTTATGTAATATACACTCACCGGCCACTTCATTAGGTACACCATGCTAGCAATGGGTTGGAACCCCTTTTGCCTTCAGAATTGCTTCAATTCTTCGTGGCATAGATTCAACAAGGTGCTGGAAGAATTCCTCAGAGAGTTTGGTCCATATTGACATGATGGCATCACACAGTTGGTGCAGATTTGTCAGCTGCACATCCATGATGCGAATCTCCCGTTCTACCACATTCCAAAGATGCTCTATTGGATTGAGATCTGGTGACTGTGGAGGCTATTTGGGTTGTGACGGCCCCTGGCCGTTTAACAGTTAATTTCTGAGATTTTTCCAGTCAGCTGATCGTCGCCTCCACCAGCTGGCTGCTTCCCCTCCCACTGTGACGGAAGCTGATCGACGCAGGACGGACCAACGACGTCGCCGCAGCTGATTGGCCAAGAAAAAGGCGCCAAGCTTCATAAACCTGCCGCTGTCAACGTTCTATGAGGTCGCAATTTGGCAGTATTCTGTCGCGTTCCTCCTCGCTAGCTGTTTGCTCGCCATTCACGCTCGTTTGCATTTTGATCGCTAGTTTGATACACTCCCGCTTTTTCGGTGAGATCTTTTGTGTTTATTCGTTATTGGATCGTTTTTGTTCACCACTGTAAATAAGAGCACTGAAGCAAGTAAGGGTAAGTCGCCATTTCTGTTCAACCCGTTTTCTCCTGTTTTGTATAGAGTAGGCAGTTAGGTTAGACGCTGTCTTTTCTTTGTTCCTTTTACATGACCAGGGTTTAGTTAGCGGGTGGGGTTTAAGTGTAGTTCCTTCTGTTTGTTGTTTTGGCCTGGGCTTACCCTGAAGTCACGCTTCCTCGGCATTTTGTACATATTCATTGCGAGTTTGATTATTGTGTAAATAAATTTGTGTCCACTTGTACAGTTGTGTGGCTTGTTTTATGTTACGCCTTTCGCGAGCCATCTTTGGCACGTAACAGGGTACAGTGAACTCATTGTCATGTTCAAGAAACCAGTCTGAGATGATTCCAGCTTTATGACAAGGCGCATTATCCTGCTGAAAGTAGCCATCAGAAGTTGGGTACATTGTGGTCATAAAGGGATGGACATGGTCAGCAACAATACTCAGGTAGGCTGTGGCATTTCAACGATGCTCCATTGGTACGGGCCCCAAAAGAGTGCCAAGAAAATATTCCCCACACCATTACACCACCACCACCAGCCTGAACCGTCGATACAAGGCAGGATGGATCCATGCTTTCATGTTGTTGACGCCAAATTCTGACCCTACCATCCGAATGTCGCAGCAGAAATCAAGACTCATCAGACCAGGCAACGTTTTTCCAATCTTCTATTGTCCAATTTCGATGAGCTTGTGCAAATTGTAGCCTCAGTTTCCTGTTCTTAGCTTAAAGGAGTGGCACCCGGCGTGGTCGTCTGCTGTTGTAGCCCATCTGCCTCAAAGTTCGACGTACTGTGCGTTCAGAGATGCTCTTCTGCCTACCTTGGTTGTAACGGGTTGTTATTTGAGTCACTGTTGCCTTTCTATCAGCTCGAACCAGTCTGGCCATTCTCCTCTGACCTCTGGCATCAACAAGGCATTTCCGCCCACAGAACTGCCGCTCACTGGATATTTTTTCTTTTTCGGACCATTCTCTGTAAACCCTAGAGATGGTTGTGCGTGAAAATCCCAGTAGATCAGCAGTTTCTGAAATACTCAGACCAGCCTTTCTGGCACCAACAACCATGCCGCGTTCAAAGTCATTCAAATCACCTTTCTTCCCCATACTGATGCTCGGTTTGAACTGCAAGAGATTGTCTTAAACCATGTCTACATGCCTAAATGCACTGAGTTGCCGCCATGTGATTGGCTGATTAGAAATTAAGTGTTAACAAGCAGTTGGACAGGTATACCTAATAAAGTAGCCGGTGAGTGTATTTTTCATGTGAAAAACATTCTTCTGTAAAATGTTTTGAAAAATTCAATTACCTTTAAAAAGTTGTTTTTTCCTTTTGGCTTCTTTTGATCCTTTTCATTAGCCAAGTGTTTTGATTACATGCTTATAGGAGAAAGCCACTTGTAAATAGCTGTACACTACAGCAACGACTGTCCCTGAAGGGATTTTAATACTATATTGCCAAAATATTTCAACTTTTCTTGTTGATACAAAAAAATAAAATGTGGTGTGTGTGTGTGTGTCAAAATGAGTGAGTGTAAATTGAGGAGAGGCACCGTGTATAGTCATTAATCAGTAAGGGGGTGGGGTACCTGCTGTGGGCAACCGTGTGGGGGGAACTGAACTCTGTTGAGCCTGCTGACATTCTCGCAGCATGTGTGAAAGAGAGAGACAGAGACAGAAAGGTCATCAAATGGTATTTTTCTATGTGCGGTTTCACATGACCACCTTTGACAACACTTTGTTTACTGACCATTCACGCAAAATGTTTAAAATTATATACTGTATATACTGTATATTTTTAAGTTCGCTATCGTTAAAGCCGGGTTGGTCAAACTCACCTTTGTCGTAGTCATGGTTGCTTTCGGAGGGTCATCATGTCTACCGACTATTGCTGCCACCATTAATGGGTGATCAAATTAATCGACAACTAATTTGATAGTCGTGTTGTCCGATAATGACTTCTTAACCGATAACCAATATAATAATCCGATACTACTATCGAACCGATACCGATATATGCGATCATGGACTTAACATATTATGGCTAATTGTATTGTGATGCCCTACTGGATGCTTTAATAATGATAACGCTCACATAACAAATCCCAAGCATCTTATTTTGGAGATATCTAAAGGTCGATAAGCATAACTGCTGTGCCAAACTGTAACCAGCCCTTGTACAAAGGCAGAAGGCTTCTACAATAATTTTGAAGGCAACATGCATATTGGCCCAAAACCGGAAATGAAAAGTCGATTTCAATATCCAGTGTTGTCTCTAACGCGTTACTATGTAACGTGTTATTGTAATCTGATTACTTTCTTTCAGTAACGAGCAATCTAACGCGTTCATTTTTCCATAGCAGTAATCTGATTAGTTTCCTTAGTATCTGTGTGTTACTATTTTGTTATTGCCTCATAATGTATGTAGAATGAAGAATATTGTAGTCATGTACAAAGAGCATTTTGAATAGAAAATGTTTGAAAGGTTCCCACTAAGCGTTCGTTTCCATGGTAACCACTCATAGTTACTTCCTGTTTTGGTCTCGGGTGACACATGCCAAGTGTTTTGGGACTGAGAAAGGCATGTGCCAGTTCGGGTGCCCATTTGAGCCGAGTGCAGCCACCTGTTGAGATTTGCAAGGGAATGTTGATCTGTGCGCGTCCATGAATGAACGTGAATATTTTTCCTTCATTCTGGACGGTTCCAGCGATAGGTTGGAGCCGCTACATGCGCAGTTGTTTAGTAGCTTTGGCCTTGCAAAGGCGAGTAGTCATTGCTCACGCTCGTCCTTGTGACATTGGGGAGCATTGTTTACATCATAGTCGTGTTGCTCATTTATGCAATCTTTGGGATGAGTTGTAAGTCCAACTGAGTGTAAATTGCTTAGTTGCCGCCACATTTTGTGGCTAAATTGAACACGTGTGTGTACGTGGTACTTCTGGGTTGTGCGCGCAGTCGCGCCTGCCCCCACCTTTGTGTTTATTGCACTCTGCAATTCATTTGTGTGTTGTTGATTATTGTGCAGTCAATTTGCATTGTTTTACATTGGCACTGATATGCTGTTAACCCTAACTCCTAAACCCGAAGTTCAGAATTTTTTACATTAGGCCTAATCTTTGAGTAAGCGAGGGTTTTACCTTATTTTTTGGACTATAAGTCGCACCTTAGTATAAGTTGCGCTAGCCAAAAATGCGCAATGAAAAGGAAAAAAGACATAAATAAGTAGCACTGGAGTATAAGTGCATTTATTTGATAGAATCCAGCACCAAGAACAGACATGTTATCTTGAAAGGCAATAAAATAAAAAATAAAATAAAAATACAATACAGAACATTATTCTGAATAAGTGTACGGTATGCTAACGTTACATGACGAATAAACAACGAACTGAGAACCTGCCTGTTATGTTAATGTAACGTAGCTATTAAGAGTTATTCAAATAATCATAGCATACAGAACATGCTAACGACCAACAATGATATTATAATGTGTTAATAATTTCACACATAAGTCGCTCCAGAGTATAAGACGCACCCTCTGCCAAACTACGAAAAAAACTGCGACTTATAGTCCGAAAAATACGGAAATTAGTTGGGGGAGTCGATTTCAACAAATTCCATGCATTTTGTCAGTGATTTGTTAGTTTCAGGGCTCCGGAGAGGCTAAGCTAGCGCTAGTCAATGATGGTTGAAATCAACTCCTTCGACTAATCAAACCCCCGCTAACTCGAAGATTAGGCCTTAAGTGAAAAATTCTGATCATTCCCTTTAAATTCAATTATCGGAAAGTCAATTACATGCGATGACATTTTTCCGTTGTCATTCTTATGTTGAGGAAGCAAATTGAGAAAAATTGGTAAAAAGTAACTGATTAATTCATTTTAAAGTAACTTTGATTACTTTTTTCAGGCGCTATCAGTAATTAAATTACTTTTTCAAGTAGTCTGTGACAACACTGTCAATTAGTGCTGGAAAGATTAATCGGTTAACTCGAGTAATTCGAAGAGAAAAAAAGATTTGAATTAAATTTAACTGCTTAGAGTATTTAATTAAAGTGGCGTAACGGTTGTTTTGAAAGTGTTTGCATTTAGTTTTATTGATCTGGTGGGGTTCCCCGCCCTTTCTTGGTGACAGTAAATATGACATAACTCATTTCACATGGCTGAATCCAGATGCTCCCTGTTAAGAACAACATAAGCTAAGTTTTTGTCTGAGCTAATGTTTTGTTAATGCATTCGTAATTTAGTTTATAGGTAGATTTAGCTGTTTTTGTGGGAATATGTGTTTGAACCATTTATTAAGAGCATTGTAAAAGAAAAAAATGTTAGCATTTGATAGCATTTAAGCTAGTGGACTTTTGCTATTTAAATTAGCCAATTGATCTTTTGTTGTACTTAGATCCTCATTTATTATTTTTTTTAAATACCATTTCAGGCTCAGCTCAGGTACTCTAATTTTTTATGTTCCTTATCCGATCACTCGATTATTCGAACTAACTAGTTCATCGATTAATGAACTAATAAAATAATCAATCGCTCCAGCCCTACTGTCAATATCATCCGATATCATTTTAAAATGCTAAACTCTATTTTATAGTATATTGGTTGTTTAGAAACATTGCTGATTTCATAATTTTCCACATCCTTTTTTGAGCATCTTAATAGTTATAGTAATTATTTTCAATTGTATTTATTAATTTATTTTATTATTTTACACTTTGCTAATTAAAACACATTTAAAAAAAAAAAAAAAACTAAAATCGTCTATATTGTATTTTTATTTTACGTATAAAGTGAAAGAGATTTCTTTTTACTTTTTTTTTTCTTTTTTTTTTTAAAGATTCTCACATTGTTGTAGTCCTTAATCTTTCATCAAAGATGACAGCTATTTTATTTTGAATTTTATTATCGCAAGAAACATGAAGTCGCTGCTCATGTTTCATGTTTTACTATCACAGGCCACAAAAATGATGTGGTGGGGCCTTGAGTTTGACACCTGTGCAATGGAGTACATAAATAGTGTAAACCATTGACTGTACAGTGGCCCATTCCCGTGGAACGTGTGCAAATTCGCAACACATCCCCATTCAAACAGTACGTATAGTGTTCTCTACATGGTATTTACGGTACTATACCGTCATATAGTCTAGTGTGATGTATGTGGCGCGGTTGCATATGCAGTATGCGAGGAGCGGCGAGGCCTTTTGGAGCCCGAGGCACTGTGTGAAAATAAATATTTGATGGGAGGATGGCCTACTTCTTCCGATACTTTCTCTGCCCTCTAAACTTATTTGTCTTTTTGCGGCCAGCGTCTTTTCTCCTCGGGGCTCCGAGACGCGTTGAAGGGCAGTCAGACGTTACGCTCCACATCTACGCACACACACACGGAAGAACAATATCCACACCAGGACAAATAACACAATAATGTGAGTATTATCTTGACAATCATTTTTATGTTACTAAAAAGTCAAACAATATTGTGTGTTTCAATCTGAATGAATCTCACAGTGTGGCATTTGCTTGCATGGAGGCAAAAGTAGATTAAAGCAATAAAGTTGGACACTTGTTTTATTTTGACAACCAAATTTATTAGAAGAATAGTGGTTTTGAAAGAAGGTTCTAGCATCCAGTGAATACTACCTTTTACACGACATCACAGCTGAAATGTGAAATGTTGCTTTTTTTCTTTCTGCTTTGTCTTATTCTTAGCAAATTGAAGAGAGAGATAACATAATAATAATACGTTTTTACACATGCACAAAGACAGATCTAATCAGCGGCGCAAAATAGGAAAAGAAAATCAGCATCCTGCTTTTTTTTCCTCTTTCATTTGTCTCCAAAATAAACACGATTAAAAAAAAAACAAAAAACAAAGACAAGGCGAGACATTTTACTGTTGTCCGATCGGATTTCAGCACCCGAACAAACAGGAAACAGTGCATTCAATCAATTAGAAATCAATCAGAAATCATCGATAATGAACAGTGACGTTAAGTGCTGATGTACTCTCGGAACAGAAGCCTACGAGTCACATGAAAAAAGGTACAAAACAACCAAAAACTTTATTGTACATAAATAAAACTACGTGAGAAAAAGCATTTGTTGAAAGTATATTTTTCCCATCCAACTGTAAACAGCATCGAAAGAAAGGAAGAAAGAAGAGGTCCTTTTTGGGGATTTTTTTTTTTATTTTTGGAAAAACTGTGTGTTGGGGTGCGTGCATGTGTGTGAGGTACAGTGTGGAAGGGGTGCTTGGGTGTCCTGAGCATCGGCACAGCGCCCCCTGGGGCCGTCTGGGCGGAAGGAATGAGGTATTTATACATATAGTCAAACCCGAAATGACGAGACGACAAGATCGAGAAGAAAAAAAACATCGGGGGAAACTACAGAAAGCACGGATGTTGCTTGATGCTGTCGACGCTAACCAACGGGAATGTCGGAAGTAGTTTTGGGGTAATACACCTGTATATATATATATATAATTTTAGGGGAATTGTTCAGTACAAAAAACACGCATTTAGCCTGAATACGCAACTTTATCTTCTGTGTACGAAAGAAAGCAGGAGTGACTATTGATATTCCGAGCTAACTTTGTATTCCAAGCCTAATAGGAAGGCATTGGTAAGATTCTGAAAAACAACAAGACATTTTTGAAGAAGAACGCAAAAAATCGGAACACAGCGGGAATGTCGGAAGCAGTAGCTAAAAATGTTTGGGAAATATTCTGTTTGAATGCTAGTTACAAAAAAAAAAAAAAAAAAAATCTGCCGATACGCTCATTTTCCGAAACTTAGGCTACGTCTACTCAAGGACGGATAATTTTCTCCAGGGTATTTTGCAGCACTTACATTTAAGGTGCGTTTAAGCCCCCCACTTCTGCAAGGTACGCCTGCATTTGCACTAACTACGCATGCATAGAAAGGAGCAGCTTCATATGTTGTGTCATCGCCCGCGCGGTTTACCTCTGAACCGGAAACTCATTACTCGCCAGTGGGAAATTACCGTATTGGCCCGAATATAAGACTGTGTTTTTTGCAATGAAAGAAGACTGACAAAGAGGGGGTCGTCTTATATCCGCAGTCTAGACATTATACCCATTCCCGACGCTAGATGGCGCCAGATATCATTGAAGCGATGTTCTGTCATGACAGATCTCAGCTACTCTAAAGTTCAACCAGTTTGCATTATTTTATTGCAATGTTTTTCCTTATTCCGATTTGTTTCAAGACTACAGTGACAGTTAGACTTCACTTTGATGGTTAATGCAGTTATTGCAATTTTGTTGTTTTATCACAACAGATTGGTTTATTTACATTTCAAAAACCAGAAGCCATTCATTTACGAATGTGATTGCACTTTACTTTATATTAGGGCTGTCAAAATTATCGCGTTAATGGGCGGTAATTAATTTTTTAAATTATTCATGTTAAAATATTTGACGCAATTAACGCACATGCCCCGCTCAAATAGATTAAAATGACAGCACAGTGTCACAATGTCCACTTGTTATTTGTGTTTTTTTGGAGTTTTGTTGCCCTCTGCTGGCGCTTGGGTGCGACTGATATTATGGGCTTAAGCACCCATGAGGATTGTGTAATTATTGACATCAACAATGGCGGGCTACGAGTTAATTTTCTGATTGAAAATTTCACAAATTTTATTAAAACATTAAGGGTTTTAATATAAAATTTCAATAACTTGTACTAACATTTATCTTTTAAGAACTACAAGTCTTTCTATCCATGGATTGCTTTAACAGAATGTTAATAATGTTAATGCCATCTTGTTGATTTATTGTTATAATAAACAAATACAGTACTTAAGTACCGTATGTTGAATGTATATATCCATCTTGTGTATTATCTTTTCATTCCAACAATAATTTACAGAAAAATATGGCATATTTTATTGAGGGTTTGAATTGCCATTAATTACGACTAATTACGATTAATTAATTTTTAAGCTGTAATTAATTCGATTAAAAATTTTAATCGTTTAACAGCCCTAGTTTATATATTTAAATGTTCAGATTAGAGCTGAAACGAATACTCGAGCAACTCAGGTAACTCGAGTTTAAAACTGACCCGAGTAATTTTATTCACCTCGAGGAATAGTTTCATTTTGCCAGCTCTAAGCATCATGTTTTGCCCGGACTACTTTTAATGCGTGACAACGTGCTGAAGTCACGTGCGTCAAGGAAGAAGCAATTTAAAAAAAAAAAAAAAAAAAAAAAAGCTACAAACTAGCCGACATTGCTAAAAACTACGCCCGCATGATGCTAGTGTGGTAGCAGGTAATGTCCAAGGCATCTCATAGATATAGCATGCATTTAGAACTAGATGCGAAATGACAGACTGGGCCGCGTCTGGGCAGCGTTAGTAAACAGCCGCCATCTTTAAGCAGTAGACTTCTCAGCGCTAATAAATATAACGTATACTGTCACTCGCTCACGTAACGTTAGCCCTTCGGAGGGCTAGGTTTCTATTGATTATGACCACTGTCGATGCGTGGCTAACGTGTCTTTCATACAGGCTTTTTTTAATCTGTAAAAACACAGCACTGTAGAGTGATGAGGGTGTAAAATTAAAACATAATAAAGCTAACTGTCAGTTTTAGCTCAGTAGTCATTGCTGAATAAAATACCAAGTAGCACTGGTCCCTAATGTGCTCCAATACAGCAGGTATGCTACATTTATTTTGAACACTGCAAAAACTCAAAATCCTATCAGTACTTACAGTTTAGACTAACTTAAAACTTAACTAGAACTTAAAAATAGCTTGACACAAATGGAAATTCACGTGGGAAAAGCACATAGCTTTCAAGTGATGTGTGTTATCAAGCGTAATTACATTTTTAGGTAAGAAATATGTTTGTTTTTTTTATAAGACCTAGAAGTTTTTTTGAGTGACAGCAGTGAATTTTTTCTTCAAGTCACATCTGAGATGCAATTGTTGGCTGTTTTCAACAATGTACATCGAAAATAAAGACATTGATTGACTGAAAATGGTTCATTATTGGATTAAATGTCTTTTTTTCTCATGTATATTTATAATTGCTCTTTACCTAAAAAAAAGTTTTACTCGATTAATCGATAGAATTTTCAGTCGATTACTAAAATATTCGATAGCTGCAGCCCTACTTCGATGGTTAATGCAGTTATTACAATTTTGTTGTTTTATCACAATAGATTGGTTTATTTACATTTCAAAAACCAGAAGCCATTAATTTATGAATGTGATTGCACTTTACATATTTAAATGTCCAGATATTCAGATTTCAATGAGGCAAAATAACATGCTTTTTCTCTCAAATACATTGTTATAATCATTTGTTTCGGATGTACTGTAATTATTTTCTGTATAAAAATGAATTTGGTGTTCAAAAAGTCTTTTTTCAAACTTGAGTCTTGAAAAAGAGGGGGTCGTCAAATAATCAGGACTGTCTTATATTCGGGCCAATACGGTAAATTACTACACCCTCTAGACCAGGGGTAGGGAACTTTGTTTCGTGATCACTGTTTTTTCGTGAACGCATCACGAGGGAGAAAGGGAGAGCACGCGAGGCTTTTATGAGCAGTCGCCGAGTTGTGATTGAAATAAATCTTTAGAAAAAAAACAACGAAAGCCTGAAATCGTTACTTGGGATTTTACAATCGATGCTCAGTTGTGCTATCGCCACGTGGAAAATAACTAATAGAAACATATGGTGTGGCGCTGTGTATATTTCCCGGAAGCTGCAACCAGGAGTGCCTGTGCATAACGGTGGCAATCCTGGAAGTGGCGACAGTTTTGACAGGCAGAAATATCATGAAAAAACTGATCTCGTGCCTCTTTGACGGGGGGTACATTTTGGGGTCACTTCTCGGGGTTTAATTTTTCATTACGCATTTTTATATACTCATGTTCGGTCGGCATTGAGGGGCCAGCTCTGCAGCTGGCTGATCGGAGACAAAGCGGGAGACGACCTCTGTAAAAAAAACGCTTATTTCCGCGTCATCCGCATTGGGAGGGCCACAAATGGGCACTGAATAGAAGCAGATTATTACGACGTAAATTGAAGGTTTAAGAAAAATGTGTGGAAAGGAAAAGAGGAGCGAGAATGCCACGTCATGATCGTCTGCTTCCTTCGTATCCGACTGTTGTACGGAGACAGCAGTCCGTATTAAGCAGCGGGTAATATTACCCGCCTGCATTATCCGTGTAACAACTAACCCAAGATAATAGGCATACTAGTGTAGCCGACATGCTGTATAGTTAATTACACATTTAAGACCATTATCCGTCCTAGTGTAGACGTAGCCTTAGGTGCATGAATTTCTGAAAGCAATGTCATGGTGCTTCTAATAACAGGAAAAATCTGGTGACGTCCAAATCAGATTTTATCTCAACGTATCAACTGAAAAAAAAAAAAAGTCACGACAAAAATTCAAAATCAAGCACTTTTTTTTTTCAAATCGTAAAAAAGTCAAAAGAAGCAACGTTGTCCGTTTTTCTTGTACTTGTTGTACCTGAACAAAGTTTGTGAGGGTCCCTGAGGGGTTCTGGGTAATGTATACTTTCCGATTCCGACACTTTTCATGAGTGACGAAAAAATAACGGACGCCAATTAAAATAATGATGATAAACGTCTTGCACACGAATAAACGTTACATACACAACCGGGAAGAAAAATGATTGCAAAAGAGCTTTAAAAAAAAAAAAAAAAAAAAGTCAACGGATTGTTTCCGATGGCGTTGCGTTTTCCCGACCTTTTCTTTCAAACAAAATGGGCAGATGGGGGCACATTTTATTTACACCGGCATGCAAAGCTGCAGAACCTTCGCTTGGCGTGGTCCAACAGTCGTTAAAAACACAGAGAAGAAAAAAAAATCAAACGTACGCTCGGCCTGAGGAAAAAGAGACTCCGAGGGTAAAGCATTTTTATATACAAGCGTCCTCAAGCCCCCTTATGTGACGTCATAAAAACAGAAAGCCCCTATAACCCGAGAGTTTCCAAAAAGGAGAAACTAGTGACTGGACGCCGAGACGTGAACATACTGCGCGGAACTGCCAGAATGTTTTCCCTGAATTATATCCGGAAAAGGCACCGCCCTCTCCCGCTTCAAGATAAAACTTTATTCTATGGACAATTAGACACTTTTTTTTTTCAAATATACATTGTGTGTCATTTTACGTGTATGTGTGTGTACGTGTATTAGAGGTTAGTTGTGTTTACATTCACTTGACGCGGCTCAAGAGGTATACGGAATGCCAAAAGGAATGTGAACGTGCACTTTCGAGCCCAAATAACGTGTGGGAATAATCTCTTGTCAGGAATAACTGCAATGTGGACATGAAGGGCACGAGAAGATGAGTGATGATGATCAGTTGGAAAGACATTGTGGTAAGCAATAAAATCTCCATCATCTTGTTGCTGTTTATTATTTCTGGTCTATAAAAACAAAGGATAATATGGTGCAAAGAGTTAAGAATGATTTTCTGTATGTCAAGAATGGTACTTCTTCAGTGAGTATACAATAATATGATAATACTAAGTTTACATATGTTTTTTAATTACTCCTTATGTGCACCGTTGGGAACAAAACTGTTGAAGAAGAAGACTTTCGTATTCTCTCTGGGAATATCTCTGACCGAGTTTGTAATTTCGCCCTTTTTTGTTTGTACTTTTCTCATTTTAACCCTATTATTTACATCATTTTCTCTCACAGCATTAAGGATCTTTGACCAAAGCCAACTTTAATTGTAATGGTAACCATCGACATAGACTTCAAAATTGTATTGACGGGTCACATCCGTCAGCCACTGCGCAACGCCTTCATGTAGGGCAGGGATCCCCAACCTTTTTTTGCACCACGGACCGGTGTGATTTGGGTCTTTATTTGGGCCGAAAAAAAGGGCAGCAGGCTTCCAGCTAATATTAAAGAAGCCGAGACAGTCTGCACATTTAAGATTAGATTAAAAACGTTCCTATTCAACAAAGCTTATGGTCAGGCTAGTTGAAGTCGGAGTAGACTCAAAGTTTAGTCTAAGCTGCACTAGAAGCTATAACGCTGGGGGAAGTACAGCCACTGAGTTCTATCTCCTTTTTCTCACTCTACCTACCACTTATCTTACTTTATTTCTATTTTCCAATGTTAATATCTAGTTGTCTAGTCTCTTCATCACTAGTCACCCGGTGTCCCCTTTCCCCCTCTCCCCTCTGGGGAGGGGCTATTTTTCAGCTGCAGCCTCCTGACTGTCCGGACCCCTGGCTGGATGGACGTCCTCGTTGCTACCCCCGTCTCATCTGGCTAGATGGACCTCTTCTTGTTCCTTTACTCCACTGCATCTTTACGTGCTGTAACTTCGCCTGCTAATTCCCATTAGCAGTCCTGGGGCTTCCTGTCTATCCGTCCTGGGATTGGATCTCTCCTGACTGTGGTACTCCCCAAGGTTTCTCATTTTCTCCCAAAGACTCTGGAGTTTTTCCTTGCCGACATGGAGGGTCTAAGGAAGGGGGATACCCAGGACTTGAATTTATTTATTCATCTTTGTTGCTTCATTTGTTGTTTCTGATTGTGTATCATATTGCCTCTGCAAAGCCCTTTGAGACAACGTTGTTGTGATCCAGGGCTATACAAATAAAATTGAATTGAATTGAATTGAAAATGTCCTAATTATTTGAATCTAAAGTTACGCTAATGTGTAAAATCCAACATTGGCGGCCATTACATAAGAAAGAGCTTTTTAAGTTGAAAATACTTGTAAATAAATGCGTAAATCCCGGAATTTCTATAGATATGAACGTAAAACAGTCTAGATTCTTGGTTAAAAGCAAAAAAAAAAAAAAAACAGGCAGTAATCATTCATTTTACGTAAATATGTCAAGCTAAAGTTACGCTAATGTTTTCCATACATTTCATTTTTTCACAACGTTTCAAAGTGCAAGCATAGTGCTATTTTATATAATAATTACATTGAATCCTCTACCAAGTTACTTTTGAGACACTCAAAACTTTCGTCCTGTTTCCACCTAAATCCGGCGTTAAAACACAGCCTTTGTTTGAGTTTATCACAGTGAAAGCCCCCTACGGGAAGCCGTGGCGCAATGTCTGTAGGAGATGTCTCTTCAACTAATAGTGAAGTCTATGTGCCAAACCTTTCAATCGAACGAACCCTCTGCGTAAAACTAATTCTATCCACGGCATAAATAACTTCATAATAATTTTTTGTCAGTCATCATGATAATTTAGCTCTATATAGAAGAAATTAGTCACCTATGTGCATTCAACTGAAAGATGACGTCCTAGAAACCTGCAATCATCTTTTTCGGGTATTTGCTGTACGTAGCTGAAGCTCGGACCAAAAAAAATAAACCCTACAAGAACAAGGCTTACAAGATGATGTGAGATTCTCCTACCACAATTGTTTTTCTGAGGTATTCAGTGTTTTTTCCCCTCTTATACTTTCTAATATCGTTTACACACCATAAACAAAGCACAAAAACTGGTTGGAATATTCCTAAATATTGTTTTTTTTTGTTGTTTTTGGTCTTCAGGAACAGCTCTCCAAAAATACAACATTTGAGTGTGATCTTGTACAAGGTGAGGTGTGAACTATGAGGTATGGATTTGCACAATCGCAGCGGTTTATAAAGCACTAAAGAGTTTTAGGCCAGAAAAAAAAATTTGAAAAAAAAAACATGATGCTAGAAGGCTTTTCAATGATTCAATGATTCCCCAAGCAGGAAAGGTACAGAAAAAATCGGCAACAACAATGACTGATACCTTGACGATATATTTGAGGTTACATGTGGTTCTTAGAAACTGTCAATCAACAAAGACACTGTGAAAATATCAGGAAACTAAAATACCGGCAAGGGATGGGCGCCGATTTACTGTTTTCCATCGCACAATGTAAATAAAATCCAAGAGTTTCAGAAGACGGCAGAATAAGTGGACGGTTCCTGAGTGACAAGACAATTCACAGCAAAGCCTAACTTTCGGGGTTGAGGTAGCAAGAATGCTAACGAACATCTCAGACATGAGACACCTCTTGGTAGGGAATGATGTGGAAGGGTTGCCATGGCTACGCACTCAGAAAACATTTTCTCCGGGCGGGCAATTTCCACTTCTATCTCGAAAAATAGATTTTTTTTAGAATTTGATTGCTGGACATGAGATGACTTGGATAAAAGAGCATGAGCGATGTCATATTTACCTCTAGCAGTTACAGTGGGGAGAACAAGTATTTGATACACTGCCTCCTGTAAATATTCAGATTTTTCCAGGTTATTTCATTCTGTGGGCATTGAATCAATCACAACTGTTGTTCTGGTCATTTTAGAAGATTCTGATGTAAAATGTAATCTTACTCTTTCCATAATCCAACTGTAATGCAGAAAAAACTAACCAGACCCAACCCTAGTCCTAATCCAATTCTAACCAATCCAAAATCGATATAAACCCAAGCCTAAATCCTAAACCAACTCTCACGCTACGTTCACAGTACGTATTGTAAATTCCGGTATATTCGTGTAGTAGTGTAGCATATGCGGCTCGCAGTGTGAAAGGGCCATTCATGTGCCGTCACACGCATGCGCACTGCGACCCGTGTGACAAGACATCACGTGTTACAGCTATGTGTCTAAGCTGTCAGGCTTTTGTGGCAATTTTTGAGGATTTCATGCTACCGGAGCTAACAGTTTTCTTAAAAACCTGATAGCTTCTCGTTCGGTATCAAGAAGCAAAAGCTATTGTGTGTGCCTTTATCCGCCATTGTTGGTTCATGACTTTTGTCGAACAGTGGCGACGTATTTCACTTGTTGATAACGTGTAGATTGGATGTGTAGAGATGAGCGCTCACGGTGCAGATGCATCGGAAACATATTTAATTTAGTCTATCCACATTAAAAAAAAAAAGGCTCAGGTTGAGTTTGAAACCACCAGAATTGGCCTGTACATACTGGATGAAAATGTCAGATACAGTGGTACCTCTACTTACGACATTAATTGGTCCTGGAAGTAGTCTCGTAACTAGACATGTGTCAATTACCGGTTTCAACGTATACCGTGGTATGAAAACGTCAAGGCTTCAAAACCGCAAAAAATTTCCATCATACCGTCCCTAAGCATTAGCTCTGTGGTTTTCAACCTTGCTAAGGGTACTGAACCCCACAAGTTTCACATGAGCATACACCGAACCATTCGGAATTAAACAATAAAGCAATTTTTTCCAAATTCAAAACTGATATAGCTAAGCTATAGCAAGCTAATATCTGAGTGATTACCCATTAAAATTACCTCAAATTTCAAATATACTACAGATAATTGTGCCTTTTTCTGTTGATATTCATGTTGGGAAATGAATTTATTGTTTTCATATCTACATTCTCACTTAGTGTTGCATCCTTGCATCACATACTATTTTCATAGTGTAAAATGTGACAATTTTATTTTTTGGGGGGGTTATCCTTCCTCGTACCAAGTGCGGGTCAACCTTCCACTGAGCAAACCAGTTTCTGCTCCCATTAGATAGACGGCTAGCAATTGAAAGAAACTGAATTACCGTAATTTAGGAAATAAGCCACTACTTTTCCCCTCATTTTGAATCCTGCGGTTTATAGTCCAGTGCGGCTTATTTGTCGATTTATTTGTCATAACACTGTCATTGAACAGTTATGTTATAATTATGACTATAATTATGACTTTCCACTGTCATGGGCATTAATAAATTCTTATGAGAGATGTCGGTCCGGCAAATTTAGTCCCTAACTCCTTTTCTATCCAGCTCAGATCATTTACATGCATCCAAAAGGGAGATCATTTGCCGTATAACACTAAATGACATCTGTCACAAGTATTCATTAATTAGGACAGCTGTGGCTTGTAGTCCGGTGCACCTTATCTATGAACAAATGCCATTTTTGAGTCAAAAATCAGCGGTTTATAGTCAGATTCGCCTTATAGTCTGAAATTTAAAGTAAGCTTGTAAATTGGGGGCAAACCAGTCCAAAATAGTCTAAAACAACAATTTGCCTTCAGTCTGTTTACAAAAACAGGGCCCCGTGTGTCTTAACCATCATCGAACACCTTAGACTTACTCACCGAACCCCTGGGGTTCGATCGAACCCAGGTTAAGAACCACTGCATTAGCTATTTCTACATCCCAAAAATGCATGGAGAAACCCCTCGCTTGCAGCTGCAAGGCTTCACCCTCCCTCACTGGTTGTTGCTCGGTGTCAGTGAGTCAGCTGCGCTACACTGTGGCTGGAGGAGGTGAAACACCTGAACATTTTTTCCCCATTGAAGAAAATAAAATCACTGGTATGGGAATAATTCGGCTACAGAAAAGTTACAGACGGCGGCGGCTTAGAGGAGGAGGGCCAACCGACATGTAAAACATGTTTGCGGAGGATGGCTGCTGAGGAGGCAATACCTTCAATATGATTTGGCAATTATACAAATTTAAAGGTTAGTTAACACTGTCATGAACGTTTCCGACCAGCTATAAGAGTTAACTCCAGCTTGTTTAGAGTGTGTAGCTGTGGTAAAGCGTGTTTTTTTTCTCTCTGGCAACTGTCTGCGTTGAGAAAGAGAGTGAGTGTATAATGTAAACATGATACGAGTCCTACAAACGTGTATTTTATGGAAAATAATTCAATTATTTTTGTTCTGATGGTAATAATGTTGAGCTGTGGCTGTGGGTATAGGCTCACCTAATGGACTGCATTTCTTTTAACTAGAATATATACTTAGCATTTTACTTATGTTCCAATTTGCTCATATGTTTTGAAAAATAAAAATCCCGTTCAATGGATTTTTTTTCAAAGATATCTCAAAGTAACACATTTTAGAGCTGTAATTGCAAAATACCTTGATACCATGAAAACTGTGATTTTTTGGCTTAAGGTTATCATACTGTCAGAATATCACACAGGCACATGCCTACTCGTGACCCGAAAATTCCTTAAGTAGAGACGGGTTTTCCATGTAAATGCCCTAATCCGTTCCAAGTGCTAATGAAACGCCACATTAAATTTTATAATTGGGGTAAAACCGGAAAAAAACAGCCACATTACAAGTATTAACAACCGTTAATACCTGTAATGAAGTAGATGATAAAACATAATGCAAAGGTAAAAAACAAAAAATTTATTATCTTACTTTTCGAGTGAGGCTATCTCATTCTTCGTGACACAAAAACATGGGGTGACCTGTGCTCTAATGTGCTACTAATGTAGTGAACAGTGTGTGGGCTTAAAAAAAAAAGAGGTCGACCCGCAATAACAACACCGTTGCGCCTGTCACGTCATCATACAGTGTCACACTCAAATTGAAACGTCATCAACAATTGGCCACTAGGATAGCAGAATATCATTAATGAAGCATGATGGGAAAGGTTATGACCAATAGGGCAACAGGAACTTATGGTGCGACATTTGCAAGCAGAAAGAAGGAGGTACATATGTATCTTTTACAATAGTGTATTGTATTTTTGCCTCTCGTAACGTGAAAATTACGTTCATACAGATGTTCGTAAGTAGAGGTACCACTGTATGAGTAGCATATGGACAAAAAATCCGAACTGACCTCCAGTGTGAACGTAGCAATTAACAATTAACCAAAGTATCAATGCAACAAGTGGCCTTTATGGAATGAGAACTTCAATAACGATTTAATGTATCAATTGAGATTACATTGATAAAACACAGAATGGCAGGCCGAGTTACGATTACGATTGTTTTAGTACATATTGTTCATTGAAAATTGGCAGCCAAACAGAGAAGGATTTTTTCTGAGTGGCAGACGAACCCAAATGATCGAGCAGATATTTTGAAAAATGATAAGGTTTATGCTGATTTAAACGTTTTAAAACCAGATTCTCTAATAGCAATATCACACAAAAACATCAGCATAAGGGTTTTTTTTAACGTAAAAAACAAACACTCCATTATCCAATTCTCAAAAACCTGTCACATTGTTACGTAAATGTAAACCAATGCTAATTAAATCAAGCCCAAGCTCAAACTCTAGGATTCAGTGATACCCATCAAAATCAAACCTTTCTCTGCTCCTAAAGCTGAGTAATTGAGCCTGTTCAAAGCTCAATTCTGACCTTTCTCAATCAAAGCAAATCTCAAGCCTTCTTGAATGTTCTTGGTCATGGAGTGAGCGTCTAGAGAGATCGAGAGGCTACTTAAGAATGGTCATAGACCAATCGTTGCGCTTTCTAACAATCTGAAGAGAAGCACACTGTGTTTTTGAAATTCGGGTTCTAAAGACCATTACAAATTTATTTTCTGATTGATTTGATTGGACAGTTGACACACTACCAAAGCCTACAAGACTCAAGTGAAACCTTATTGCAAAATGTTAGCCCCCTAAATCGTAGACTAATGTAATTCCAAAACCTCTAGCATGTACTCCAATGCAACCCCAAATAACAGTTTATATGAAAAGTCTATACATGCCTGTTCATGTTTTCCAACATTAATGTGACCAATAACCTTTACAAAAAAATGTATTTTTGTTGAGTCTTTTAAAGAGAGGGATTGTAACAAATTGAAATAAATTGCCTGCACAAAAATGTCAGCCTTGGTCAGTGGTGCGGGAAGTGGGGTGCTGAGGGTGCTGCATCATCCCCTGGTGTTGGGGGGGAAAAGTGTTCTGGTAGATTCTTTTTTGTTGTTGTTGTGGTTAAAAATAAATCAAGAAATAAAACCTATTGAGAAAAAAAAGCATATTTAACTTTGGGTCATTAAACATCTATGTTGAAAAGCTTTTTTTTCCCCTGTTGTTGTTAATAACATGGTCACTAACTGACACCTTGCATGCTACCAGGTCACGTCGAATAAAGCGCTTTTAGAACAGAAAAGTTAAATGTTGAAAGAGGAGGCGTTAACATGGAGCAAAAACGAATTAGCGATTTCTTTTCTTTACTAAAACAGCTAAATTTGCTATAACTCAACTCGAGGCCGAAAATGAAGATGTTTATGATAGTTTATAATAGTGTCCAGTGAGAAAAAGTTAGCTGCAGATTTACACCGTGGAGAACTTCAAATAGCTTGCATTGTAGTCATATTATTGTTTGTTGTTGCTGTTGAGCTGCCGCCGTGCAGAGTGCTGTTGGATATTTCTGTGCAATTTATTTACATGTTGTGAAAAGTGGGTGATAAACCGAGGCTTATCGGACCTTTTAGCTTTCAAATGTGTTTGTGTGTCATTGCGCCGTCTAGCTGCGGGGATTTGAATTATAATACACGGGCGCTTTTATTTCCAATACAAAAACTCCAACACACACTGTAAGTGAATTAGAATGCTGTCTTTGTAGCAGCCTAGTAGTAGTACTTAAACTATCCAGCATGCGTGTACTGCCATTGTGTACGCCTTGGATGGAGAAAAAGCACGAGCATAATAAATTTGGACCGAAACTACTGTTTTTGGATGGGGAAAAAAAAAAAAAGATCCTCAGCACCCCCTGCTGTGAGTGACTTCCAGCGCCCCTGGCCTTGGTTTCATTGAAACACAGAAAAGAAAAAAAAACTCCCAAGCATACAATTTAAAGAAGTTATGTTCTGATCATAAAATCGAGATTGATAGAAATAACTAGTGTTAGCTGCAAAACCTGAATATGAGCACAGCCACATCTTACAGGGTGTGCACACATCTGCAACCACATTTCATTTGCTTAAGTTTATCTTCTCTCAATGATTAAAATCTTATATTCAATAGAGTTGTCATGGGTCACATTAATGATAGAATTTTTTTTAAATGATTAATTTTGGTCTCATTTTTACATCACAAAAAAACTGCATTTGATCAGGGGTTTATGGACTTTTTGTATCACATATAGGTGACAAGTATTATTCTTAGAAAAAATCTGAAGCCGTTGTTCCTAAGGGTCTGTTGGCCTTTTAAGGTCTGCATTTAACTTTCTAGAACGCACTGGCACAATCGCTTTGACATTTTACTGAGTCTCCCAGGTTTGAGAGTCTCTATTAGCTTCAAATAACCCAAGGTGATTGTTAGCTATTACATCCACGTGAAAGGTAGGACTAATACAGTGTTCCTCATAGATTTCTAAGTGTTTTTTCATGGGTTTTTACAGAATTCAGAAGAAGTTTCTTTCAGTGTTATACTATGTGACACAAACGCCAGACAGCAGAGGTCCACTCAAATAAATTCCATGTAATTAGGCAGCAAAAGTGCCAATCTAAAGCTAGGTTCACACCGCAGGTCCTAATGCACAAATCCGATTTTTTTCCCCGTGTTTTTCCGACTCGAGCGAGGCATTAGCTTGACGATCTGAACGGGAATCAGAAGTCGCTTAGAAGTGAACCATTTCAAATCAGATCGCAGTCACTTTCGTATGTGGTTAAAATCCGATCTGGGACACATTTTTCAAATTGTGGCAGCAGTTTGAACTGTCAAGTCTTCCAAATCGGAATTCATGTAGCAATTCATGTAGCAATTATGTCAGCGTAGAAAGAGATGCGGGGAGGACGGCAGCGATTGAGCTACGGATTACTGTTAGCGCCTAGCTTGAACACTGCTTTTAGGACCACGGTCATAAAAAAGAAAAGAAAAAAAAGGTTAAGCCTGAGAATGCTCAGTTTTCTTTCTGAGTGCCAAATGAGCAATATTTCAATATTGCTAACAAGGCCGAGAGTCGGGGCAAACTGATCGTATGTGTGTGCGTCATGCACGCACAGTGCGTTCATTCGTTTAATCAATGCATATACAGTGCCCTCCATAATTATTGGCACCCCTGAAAAAGATGTGTTATTTAGCTTCTAATATTTTTTTTTTCAATTCAAATAACATGGGACCTTAATGGAAAAAAAGATAAAAATCCAACCTTCAATACAAGTGCATTCGTTCAGTGGGGAAAAAATCCCACATAAAGAAAAAAATATTTGACATCAAATAATGTGTGTCACAATTAATAGCACCCCTGGTGTTAATACTTTTGTACAACCCCCATTTTGCCAACAAAACAAAGTCTGGGGACTGAGATGGCCATGGGAGGAGCTTGATTTTGTGTCTGGTGAACCATTTCTGTGTAGATTTGGCCATATGTTTAGGGTAATTGTCTTGCTGAAAGACCCAGTGACGACCCATCTTCAGCTTTCGGGCAGAGGGCAACAGATTTTCATTTAAAATGTCCTGGTATTTCAAAGCATTCATGGTGCCATGCACCCTAACAAGGTTCCCAAGGCCTATGGAAGCGAAACAGCCCCACAGCATCTGGGACCGTGTGTATTTTTGTGTGTGACCAAGATTGAGCTTTTTGGCAACAAACACTCGAAGTGGGTCTGGCGTGCCACGAAAGATGCGCATGCTGAAAAGCACCTCATACCCACTGTGAAGTATGGGGGTGGGTCAGTGATGCTGTGGGGCTGTTTCGCTTCCAAAGGCCCTGGGAACCTTGTTAGGGTACATGGCATCATGAATGCTTTGAAATACCAGGACATTTTAAATCAAAATCTGTTGCCCTCTGCCCGAAAGCTGAAGATGGGTCGTCACTGGGTCTTTCAGCAAGACAATGACCCTAAACATATGGCCAAATCTACACAGATATGGTTCACCAGACACAAAATCAAGCTCCTCCCATGGCCATCTCAGTCCCCAGACCTTGTTTTGTTGGCAAAAGGGGGTTGTACAAAGTATTAACACCAGGGGTGCTAATAATTGTGACACACATTATTTGATGCCAATAATTTTTTCTTTATGTGGGATTTTTTCCCCACTGAATGAATGCACTTGTATTGAAGGTTGGATTTTTATCCTTTTTTCCATTAAGGTCTCATATTATTTGAATTAAAAAAATATATATTAGAAGCTAAAAAACACATCTTTTTCAGGGGTGCCAATAATTATGGAGTTCACGGTAAACTTTGAATATAAGAGTAAACAGGGATGACGTATCTATGTATGTTATTTGTGTACTCTTTTTGGAAATCAAAACATGGTCACCCTAGAATAACGGAGGGCCAGCATGTGTAGTCATTTGTTTTGATGCTTTTGCGCATGCAGGTCTGGACATGCGTAATACTTGAACGGCTCAATGGAAACTGGCAGTCTGAACTGGCAAAAAAAAAACGGATATGAAGAAAAATCTGAATTGTGCATCAATACTTGCGGTCTGAACCTAGCCTAAGTGTCATACTCACAGCACAGAGAAAATAAATCCGTGAGAATATAAACTGTCTGCATCTGTTGCTGCTCAATGTGTCGACGAGTAGCATTAGCACATCTATTGCATATCTTATTATACTTTAGCATTAACATAGTGGGCTTTTATTAAACGGTTTGGTTAAATATTTTGGTATACAAAATTGAATTATCTCATGTTTTATGTGTCAGTTTTATACTACAGTACACAAACAGCTTGATGCAATCTCTTTGCTTTCTCAAAGTGATTTTATACTGTATCATAGCCTCCCACTTCTTGGCAGCAGGAGTGCGAGAACAGGTGATAAGTTACAATAAAAAGTGTTTTATTAGGTTTAAATGCATGTAAGGGCTAAAACTACAGTATATAAATGATGTTTCTATATGGCTGCTTTTGACTTAATCGCATTCAGCAAAGTATTGGTAATTTCCATCTTTTAACAGACATTGATGACGTTTCTATATGGCTCCTTTTGACTTAATCGCATTCAGCAAAGTATTGGTAACTTCCATCTTTTGACAGACATTTTTTACATTTAGGAAGTGTCGGAAAAGAAGGCAGAGGAAAAAGATGTTCACAGAAGCATTGGCGACAAATGGAGCAAACGCGCCCACCACCTTCTTCGAATCGAGACATGCAATTAACCGTCTGAATCCGCCCACTCAACATATGGCTACCTGACGATGAGTGTGTGCATGTGTGCGTGCGTGTGCTCAAGAGAATAAGACGGTGCTTATTCACAGCAAACCTGACTTTTCAAAACTTAGATAAATCATTTTTTCCCAACAAGGAAAACAACAATACTAACAAGGGACAAAGATTCTTTTAAAAAGGGCTAAAAATCTGTAAAGTAGCGGCACTAAAAATCCTGATTTTTCATGCTTTGTGTGTGTTGCTATTGTACAATCAGCTGCTTCGATAAAGTGGTCAGACCTGAGGTATCCAACGACAACCACAAGTGGAAACAACCATGACGGGGGTAGACAAGATGACAGCGGGCAACGTGGTGTCTGAGAGGTTAGCGCAGTTTTCGTTTCTGGCAGTCTTGGAGACAAAAACACAAAAGAACAAAAATGATTGAACCAAGCACGTACAACATAAAAGCATCACATATTTACGTCTCCGATTTCACGGGTGAGAAAGTCAGGCAGACAAAAGGCGGGGTCAGTTTTTGTTGCCCCGGAGGGTGAAACTCAACCGCAGAAACCCAAAAAGTTGTTTTTAGGCATCCCACTTGGATCTGCCCCATGACTTCTCTAAGGTTGTGAGTGTGTAAGTGTGTGAAATAGAAAAAAATACGAGGTAGGGTGGCAAATATTGGTCAGTCAGACACTTGACACCTCATCCTCATGAAGAGGGAGGAAACTTAAAAAAACAAAAATGAAAGAAGAAAAAAATAATACACAGTTCTAACAATGGGAAAATACATTTCCCGTCGCTAGGATAGAGCAAAGTACGAGGCACGGCAAGTAAGTCCTTCTAGTGAGATTGAGGTATAACGTGTGGTCCATATATCATATTTCATATTCTATTCATATAATCTATAAATATGTCCATCTTCTTCAGGTAGTTATGTGAGTGCGCCACTATTTTTTTCCGACTGACTAATATTGCTGACCCCATCCCGCCGGCTGCATCCTGAGACGTTTACAGTAATGAAGGCTACCGTTCTTTTCTACATTCAACATGAGAGCCAGCGTGTTTTGTACAGATACATTGATCCTGCTATCATTTAGTATGTCAGAAGCATGATGAGGACTATATTGTTGTTGTTGTGACTGTGGACAGTCAAAAAACAAGACTGGACAACATCAAAAGAAATGGCATGCACCCCCGAGTCCAGTGGGCTCCTACAACGTTCGAGCCAGCTCAACATCTGCACTAGGGGGCCCTCAAGAGGAGTTAACAGTCAATGGAACATGGAATTTAAAAAAAAAATTTTTTTAAGTCTTTTTTTTTTTTTTTTGCTTGCTGGGTCATATTGAGGAAGAACAGACTAACGTTAAAGATTAAGGTAGTTTGTTTTGATGTTTTGAACATTTTCACATGATGCAAACTATTGTTTTAAATACAGCTCTGGATAAATCTAAGACACTAAAGAAAAATTATTCATTTCACTGATTTTGCTGTTAATTGGTGTCCCAAAATGGAGGGAGAAATCACTCCTCCTCAAGTTGTTGCTCAGTGTCAGGACATGAAACACATGAACTTTTTTCCCCATCGAAGAAAACAAAGTCGCTGGTATAGGAATACTTCGGGTACAGGAAAGTTACAGACAGCCATGGCTTAGGTGGGGCAACCAACATGTAAAACATGTTTGCGGGGGGTGGCTACCAAAGAAGGCAGTATCTCCACTATGATTTCGCATTTACACAAAATTAAAGGTTAGTCAATGCTGTCATGAACATTTCCCACTAGCTGCGAGAGTTAACTCCAGCGTGTGTAATATGTCTAGCATTGGTAAAACATACTGTTAATACTTTTAATTTATTTAACTTAAAATTTTACTTGTATTCCAATTTGTTATTATTTTTTGTAACTCAAAAATCTCAAAATTAAACATTTTAGAGCTGTAATTGTAATACTATGATACCGTGAAACAGTGATGTTTTTGCTTCAGGTTATCATACTGGCACATGCCTAGTCTTGGCAGACTAAAACATAACGAGACGAACGCCAGTTTTCTTCTGATGAGACTAGAACGAGATGAAAATGTGCCATAGTTTCCGTCTTATGTTCACAATGTGTGACATTTTTTAATCGTATTTGTAGTTAGCATCATAGCAGTGTTTGGTCCTGTCACTCATGTGACGTGCTGCGCTCTACCGCCCCACACACACGCACCAGTGTCCTCTCCAAGCTCCAGACTTGCTTGTTTTGAAACAAAAAGATTTGTTCTGTTATCTTTATTAGAGATAATATGCCATGTTGCTTTAGCCTTTAAATGTCTGTGCTGAGTGATCATCACACACTACATGTAACTTGCAGCGTTAGCATAGCGTTCTTGTTAGCATTAGCAATTAGTGTGGCGAGCGTCATCTTAAAATCTTGGACAACTTTTTTTTTTTTCAACCATACAGTTCGTGGCGTCTAGGTGGCTTTAATTAATTGAAAATAGTGTACTGTTTCCCTGCTAAGAGTGTATTATCATTGTGAAGACACTACAATTATGTGCATGTCTGTCAATGTTCCTTTGAAATTGTTGGAAACCTTTATTTATTTATTTTGAAATAAAACTTTTTGAGTTTTACAGACGAAAACATTTTAAGTAATTGTCGAGTAAAACTAGACGAAGACGAACATATTTTGAAATGACTAAAATATGACAAAGAATAGCAAGGATTTTAATCCTAAATACTAATACAAAAATAAAAGGGCTGCCAAAAACACTGATTTGCAGAATGTAAAAAAAAAAAAAAAAAAAAAAAAAAAGGCAAAATACCCCTTCAAAAAGGTTTTCTATGTTTCATTTTTCCCCCCAGAGCTGTATTTAGACCTAATTATTCAATCTCGGTTTTGGTTGATCTTATTTAATACTGATTTTCATACATTTGCAGTTACCTTTATACATATAGGTGGTTTATTCATGGTTACATGACTTTTTAATTTTGCACATTGCTGTTGTAGATTAACCCCCTCAAAAATAAGGGATAAGTGCTGCTAGTTTTTTCATGTAAAAATCTGCGCAATAAGTGCCAATTTTGTCTGTTTTTTTATCTTTACTTTTAAATAAACACAAATTCATACGCTCCACGCTAAAAACAAAATGGATGCCAATTTGTTTTGTAGCGGTGATTGGTCACTGATTGGAAGCTTTTTTTTTTTTAGACACTTCAAATGCTCGGCATTGTTCAAAGTGTGGTTGCATTTCATGCAAGATGTCTTTTCTCCTTTGGCCGCACATGCCTGCCAATTAAGTCACGAACGATTGTATGAAGCAGGTAATGAGTGGCGCTAATTAAATAAGCATCAATTGACTGGACAGGATCAATATCCTATAGGAGTAAGACCGCGAGCCTGCGTATTAAAATCAGCCCCAAACTAAAGCGGTGCATGCCATTTTCAAGGAAAACAATCAAATAAATAAATGTACAGTACATTTAGAGGAGTGAATTGTCAGGTTCAAAAGATATCTCTAACCAGGCATTGCCAGAGCTAACAAAATCAAGCAAAAAAAAGAACACAAAAGAACAACAAACAAACAAAAGCTAAAGTATAGGCTCTATAGAGCCTATAGACACGACAGAGGAAAAATGTAATTGTGGCTAAAAGAAATTAAAGATATAGCATGCGCACAAAAATGCTCATTTATGGGTTTAATACAGTTGCCCTTATACAACTTTTAAATGTAGCACACCTTTTCCCCCAAGTTTTCTGAATGATATTATCATTCATTTGTAAAAAGTATGTTTGTGTGTGTGTGTGTGTGCATAATCTACATACAGAGTGATCACATAATTTTTGTGCGCATGGAATACTTATTTATGTGTTTGACATCAACTTGAACATCTGGGGGCGCGTATGTTGCGCACCATGGCTAGAAACTGTCCTGTAGGAACATCTATATTGAAGCCACAATTCATTTCTTTACCCCCATATCATGTCTGAGGCTCCATACAAAAGACTGCAAACAAAAGCCTTTTTTCTTTCCATCCATCCTCTGAGTGATGTTTGTCCCACTACTCCCCCCATCCCCCAGCGAGAGGCGGACCTAAGTGGTGTCGGTGCGCTAAAGCTAGCTCCGCCTCACCCCCCGCCCCCAGAGAAATGTCAGGCTACTGTACATGCACAACCTGGCATCTTTAATGTCCCAAAGTGCTATGATGTGTATTAGTAGGAGGATGGTCGGGAGTGTTTTTTTTTTTTTTTTTTTTTTGAGTTGCGGTGCAATGTGCGGCAGGTCAGCTTGGCCGCCGCCGCGCCGCTTGCTGTTTTTGCTAAGTAGTCTCGTTTGAAAGCCACGTCTCAGTTACACCCTGAGTTCACAACCAGCAGAAAAGAAACAATTGGCTTTTTTTCAGTCGTAATAATTTATAATATATTAAATCTGACTATCAGCTAACCCCTCCCACCCCCACTGCATATGAACCCACCCTCCCTCCCGCCCTATATAAATGCACATTGTCATAGTAAACTGCCTTTAAAACTTGAAATTGGATGGAGAGCAACTCGATTAGCTGAGCTTGATTAGAAGAGAGATAAGAAAACAGGAAAAAAACAAACATTAGCAAAGTGTCTTGGCTTATCACAGGCTAGCTAGCTAGCTAGCTAGCTAAAGTGATTAGCCAAGGCCCCGCTAAAACATTAGCATAGGAGCGGGGGCTCATCGAGTGGATAGCAGCCGAGCTTCAGGCCCATCCTGAAAGGCCAAAACTGTGATGGCCTTCTATGGTTGGACACTGATGGAGGTCCATGAGGTAGCGCCGCCGCCGCTGCAGTGGATCCGTAACCGAATCTGGAGTGAGCGGCGTCGGCGGGCCCTCCCGACCCGGCTTGTGAGACGGACCGTAATAAGTGCATGATGCGAGGGCAACAATGCCGAGGTAACCTGGTCCGCCAGAGCGCCGGACCCAAAGTGTAGTGCAAAAGAAAGCAAAACCAAAAAAAAAGAAATAAAAAACATAAAGAAGGAAAATAATGATCTCACCAGTCAGTAGTTTGTCACAAAACTCACAAACATGCATCCCTGAATGACTTTTTGTGTGTCTTCTTGTTCCGCGCAGAACTCGGCGGGACGTCGCGGTCAGGAAAGAAAGGTCTTGCAGTTAAAGCATCATGGCTACCTGGCAGGTGGGTTCAGATTCACAACCCTGACGAGGAATCTTGACGGCGTTGATTCAAACGTACACTTAAGTCACTTTCCAATTTTTTTTTTCCCAACCGTATACCCCCCCCCCCCCACCCCCAACTCCATTTGTCTCTTTGCCCAGATTGGAATGTTCCCAAGAGACTGCATACATAAGCAGTAAGGGTCCAGGTCCAGAGAAGCGGCAGGGGCGGCAGTGTTTGGTTTTCAAGTTTTTTTGATCTGGGGATTAGGGTTGCAAAGTTCCAGGAATTTTCATGGTTGGAAACACTCCACGGGAATTAACGACAATTTATGGGAATAAATTAGGAATTTACAAAGTGAAAAGTATGCTTTCTCGGGGAAATGTAAATATATTTTTGTATTATCCTGACTAATTTGTATTTCATGCAATAAAAGTGGCCTTAACAGAAGATTTTTGACTAGCCATTGCATGTTTGAAATCTGAGGTACATTTAGCAATTAAGGTAACCGTAATGTACTGTAATGCCTTGGCATGCAGGCTCTCAATTTTGCAAGGAAATCTGTTCATGGCAAACCGCAATTTTGTTTAATATACTTGTATTATGATACTTTGCCACCTAATTACCCATAATTCCCAGTTAATTCCCATGGAAAGAGAATTTCCAAAATTTCTTTTGAGGTTTCAATAATTTACCGCAATCTTTCAGGAAAATGAACTTGAAATTCACCACCCGTCTGGGGATTAGCCGCATGCTTGAATAAATTTCATAAAATTGTCGTTGTTTGTATCGAGTAGAAAAATCTCAACAAAAATGTTTCCGATTAGTGGTTGGTCTCCGAGAACCCATCTTGCTTTTTCATCCCTGCATTTGTGCTCAGCCAGGATGCTGCAGAGGAAATTGGCACAAATAAAGCCCCATGGTTCTGGAGAAGTCTAGTGAGGTTAATTTTAATCAATGGGTTCCATCTCTTCCTTGACATCCACCTTGAGCTCGGCAGGGCCAAGCGACGGGGGTGCGGCGCCGCAGGCCACGTTGCTCAGGGTGACAGCAGGTGTATTCTCTGTGTCACCTGGGAATTCAGGACCGCCTGTCTCCATCTTCATCATCAGCTTGAGCTTCTTCTTTGGGGGGTTCTTTAGAGTACCCATGCGCTCCTTGACTTTGTACTCCAGGGTACTGTGAGGGATTCCGTACATGTTCTGCGCCTTGGAGACGCTCATTTTGCCGCTCATCACCACGGCAATAGCCTCCTCCAGGATCTCGCTGTTGTACTGCCGATAGCGCCCCCTCTTCTTCCGTGGCTGCTTGGAGTTGGGGTCCCCCTCCATGTCCGAGGTAGAATACGCCGGCCCGGAGGCAGAGTGTTCCAGGTCGGCGGTCCAGTATTCCGCTGCGCCGTCCAGCAGGCTTCCTAAACTCCCACCCCGCCGGTTCTGCTTGGGCAGGATGGCCCTCAGCTTCCGGTTCAAGGTGTTCTCGCTCAGGCCTCCACCACCTCCGGGTCCAATTCCACCATACCCGTACAGGTCGGAGGCGGGGGAGTCCCAAGAGAGATCCATGCCCCGGACCTGCGGGATCTTCAGGTCAACTGGGGGCGAATGATCCCGCTTGGCATCGTGGTGGTGATGCTGGGCCTTGGAGACCTGATTGTGGTGGTGAAGAAGGGAACTCTTGAAGGAGAAGGCGCCGTGGTGGTTGTGGTGGTTCTCCAGGAACTTAGGCAGGTCTTTGAGGTCCCCGAAAGTCCCGCTCAAGGCCCCGCTGGCCTGTTTCAGCTTGATCAGACTCTCCAGGTGAGCCTTGCTGCCCCAGAAGGACGAGGAGCCCTTCTGGCCCAGCAAAGAGTGCGACTGGCCGTGATTGAGGAGGCCGGCTGACTCCAGACTGGCCAATGAGAGTGCAGCAGGCTGACTCAGAAGGCGGTGCTTCTGGCTGAGCAGCTCCTCCTTAATGCGCAGTGAGCGGGCTAGCGGTGGCTTAAAAGAGCTGATCAAGTTCTCCCTCAAGCCGTCCTGAAAGCTTTGTGGTAGCATGACGTCGTCCTCGTCCGCATCCGGCATGGAACGGTCCACCTTTATGGAAGCGTCCATCTTCACGGGGCGCCTGTGTAGAGGAAAACAAGCAGTTGGTAAGATCTGTTCAGGGTAAGGAGTATCAAGACTTCTGAAGGAATAGTATCTTTTCTCGTATTTACTGTTTGACTGTTTGTATTACTCTAACGTACCAAATATAAAATAAAAAAAAACATTGATATCATAGTTTAAGAAAATCAAGCAGAATATATTTGACATTTGGCATAAGAGATACATGACGCCTTCTGACCACGGAAGCCCAATGCGTGCGTCATGCAGCTGACCGAGCAAGATTGACGCTGACTACTAGGTGAAAGGCAAGACATCTACAAGCCCACGTCTGCAACACCAAAACCTGCAATTAGCTCCTCAGGACAGTTCAGAACAAATGGCGGGACGTCCTGCACTACCACAACACCCGATAAAAAAAAATAACTCTAAGTTTGATAGCTCAGCACCTCTCAGAGGGGGAGGCGCGCCGAACCTCTCACCTCAGTTGCCTCATTAACCATGACCCAGCAACGGTGACACACGAACTTGACTGCCCAAATCTGCATCAGAAGAAGACCCAAACACACCCCTCTTCCTGCCCACGGCCAGCCCCACAAGAGCCTTCAAAAAGACTGAATGTTTAACTAATCGTTGTCAATTTTTCTCGTGAATCTTTTGTTGACTTGTGATATGCCAACCCTTGAACCATTCTGCGTCCTCGCCTGGGTCTGTTGATGTTTTGCCTTGCCGTTTGATCACTGTCGAACGGAATAAAAATGTCAACTTGTGTTTCGAAGCCTTTTTCCAGGTTTTAAAATGGAGTCGGTACAAGGGGATAAGACTAAGGTGAACGCGCGGAGTTTGGCCTTTTGGCCGCGTTTCGCTGGCCTGGGTCGTTGGAGCTGCGCCAGCGCGGGTCCGGCTGCGGTGATTGCGGCAATCTGGCTAAAAGGTCAGATTCCTTCAAATAATACTAAGAAAAATGTCAACAACAAATGTAAAAGTTCCAGGTTCGAAGTCACAAAATAAACCATGAACCAGTGAAGACCAGAACCAGGTCAAAAATCTGTCAAGACAAAGCTATGCATCTTCCATGTATCTTTCAGTTGTTCTGGTACTTTGGACTTTACTCAAGTGCTCACTCATGGACAATACCAAGAACAAATTCAAAGTTAAAAACCAGACTGGGCAATGCTCTAGTTTAGGAACATCTGGGTTTTCAACTTGTTAGATCGACTGACCGACTGAGAGACAAAGGATCGGGGACCTATGCAAATTTGACAAGAAATGAACAGACTGCTTTGCGGTAGCATCATAATGTGTCTGTGGCGAGACGAAAGAGGCAAAGGGCTTCCATTTAAGTGCTTCCATGGCAACAGAAGAAAAAGAAGAGGGGGAGGAAAGAAACGAATAAAAGGAGGAAGAAGAAGGCCACTCTCTCAGTAAACACTGATTAGACGGGTACAAAAGTATGACATATTTTTTTCTAAATCAGGGGAGTCAAAGGCGAGAGGACCAATTAAGCCCGAGGGGGTTCTTCGGATGTTAAAATACAGTGTACAAGGTTTTACTAAAGTAGCATAACTTTTTTCAAAGCTGAAATGAATGATTTATATTACTGGAAAGTTATGTTCAATAAAACAAATGTTTTAATCAGAGGTGGGTAGTAACAGATTAAATTTACTCCGTTACATTTACTTAAGTAACTTTTTGAGAAAAATGTACTTCAGATAGTAGTTTTACCATGCAAGACTTTTTACTTTTACTTGAGTAGATTTATGAGCAAGAAACACTACTCTGACTCGATTACTTTGGGCTATACTATAGTCATTACATTTTTCGGCTTTATTCGACACATTGACTTAATACTTTCCAGAGATGATTTTTGTATCATCTTTTTGGCCTAATATGGTAATGTAATAGGTTATAGTCAGTGTTGTTAATCTTACTTAAAAAAAAGTAATTAATTACAGTTACAAATTACTTCTCCCAAAAAGTAATTGCATAAGTAACTCAGTTACCTGAATGTAAGAGTAATTAGTTACATGGCAAAGTAACTGGTAATATTTTTTTTTTTTTAAACAACAAACAAACAAACAAAAAAACAGGTCACACAATGTGAAGTTTAAAGGGTTGTTGGGACAATTGGCCCAAGCCCAATTCTTTACCCTAAATTGAACTAGACACAGGGGTATTGCGGATATTGCGATAAATAGATCGTAACCTTTGCTATGTGTGGAAGTCATTTAATGTTGTGAATCAACCATTAAAGTTGTTAAAATTTACCGTTTAGGGCTGCAGCTATCGAACATTTTAGTAATCGAGTAATCGACTGAAAATTCTATCGATTAATCGAGTAATCGGATAAAACATTTTTTTTTTTTTTTAGGTAAAGAGCAATTATACATATAGATGAGAAAACAAGACATTTCATGTAATATTGAACCATTTTCAGTCAGTCAATGTCTTCATTTTCAATGTACATTGTTGAAAACAGCCAACAATTGCATCTCAAATGTGACTAAAAAAAAAAGACTAGTTCACTGCTTACACTCCTAATACTTTTAGATCTTATAAAAAATATATATATTTCTTACCTAAAAATGTCATGACGCTTGATAACACACATGACTTAAAAGTTAGGTGTTTTTCCTCAGTGTTTCAATTGAATTTCCACTTGTGTCAAGCTATAAGTTTGAGTGCTCAGAAGTGTACTGCTTTAAGATGGCGGCTGTTTCATTAACGCCGCCGAGTCGGTCATTTTGCATCTAGTTCTACGTACGTGTGATACCTATGACATGCATCAGACGCTACATGCTAGGCTGCTACCACCGTAGCAACATGCGGGCGTAGTTTTTAGCAACGTTGGCGCAGTTTGTAAAGGCTGCAGTAAGGTATTTTTTATTCCTTCTTCCTCTACGCACGTGACGTCAGCGCGTTGTCCCGCATTAAAAGTAGTCCGGGCAAAACGTGATGCTTAGAGCTGGCAAAATTAAAGGATTCCTCGAGGTGAATAAAATTACTTGGATCAGTTTTTAAACTCGAGTTACTCGAGTATTCGTTTCAGCTCTACTCCCATTATTGCATTAGTTCCCTTCTGTCTATTTTCGACATGCTTAAGTTTTAAAACTGTTTCATCATTTAAACATAGATTAAAGTTAAGTTTTACCGATATAGGAGTATTTTAGATAAAAAGTTACTTAAGTTCGCTAGGAAGGTTTTCTACAACAGAGCCTTCTTGAGAAGTCTACTACTTTAAGATGGCGGCTTTTTACTAACGCATTTAGTTCTTTATTATACATGTTGCTAACGCCGCCGTGTCTGTCATTTGCATCTAGTTCTGTATATATGTGCTATCTACCAAAGCATCATGTGGGCGTAGTTTGTAGGCTATCGGCTACAGTCAGGTATTATTGGAGCCACCTAGCATAGCAGCATCGCGGTTGCAACGGCGTCACCCTCCCTTGCCACCTCCCCACTCCTGCTCTCCTCTCTTGTCTCCGTGAGTCCGTCTTTTTCAGACTTTTCTCGCGTCAGTCAACCAACATCGCAACGCACAGTAGCGCTCGCTTTTACCCGCCTCAGTAACGGCGTTGCCAAGATGAGAAAACTAATTAATTAGATTACTCACTACTGAAGAAAATAACAAAGTTAGTAACGCCATTATATTCTAACGCCGTTATTAACAACACCGGTTATAGTACAGTATAAAAATAACAGTTCATATACATGAAGTTGTGGTGAGAAAAAAAATATACCACAGTTAAAAAACAAGCAACAAAAAAATCAGACGTTGTAAGCTGTCACTCACAGTTGACTGATGACTTGTGTATTCTTCTCAATGAATACTTTTTTCACTTGTGCTTGAGTAAATTTTTGGAAGACTACTTTTACTTTTACTTAACTAATATAATGTAGAAGAATCTCTCCTCTTACTTGAGTAAAATTTTGGCTACCCTGCCCACTTCTGGTTTTAATTGACAAACGCTGAGAAGAAGAGAAGAATCAATCAAATTTGTAACTTCAGGTTCCACTGTTTACAGAATATTTCGTAGGTGTAAGGGTGTGTGTACATGCGTGGGGGGAGGAGTCCTCAGCTGGAGCCTGAAAACAGATTATCACAGTGGGAGGGTCTCGGCCTCTTGGAGAATAATAATATGAGGTTAGTGACGGAAGCCAGAGTCCACATTACAATGGAGTCATCAGGAAGGCTGACATAAATAATGGTCTACACAAGTGATCTGCAACCTTCTACAGAGCCTCAGGTGGCTGTTTCATCCTTCTGTTGTGGCTTTCCATTACTAGGAAATAAATTATGAGTGTTTCATTTTTTTGTAATGTTATTCTAAAGTTTAAGAATATGGTGCTCTTGTTAATAATTTGTCAGTCAAACTACATCCTGATATAAGACACTCGATGTCAAAATGTTATGCTATAAAAGATTGTTCTGAACCTTACGGTTGTGCGACGCCTGTAAACCTGAAGTGCTGAAGCTGTGTACTTACATCATAGTTCATGTCTACTGTAAACATTCACATTCTATTCTACACGTAAGCTTAACATTGTATATTCCAGTGTATTTTTAATGTTGCATCTAGTACGTTGTTGTTTCAAACAAGAGCAATCAACCTGCTGAGTGAGGGAGTGCACATGGGGCAGTAGTGATCCATCCATGAGTGAATATTTCATGAGAAAATCATTAGAGAATTCCACTTGGGTTCTGTGCCTTAGGGGGGCCTGGAGGGCTCTTCGGGTCCCAAAGACCCCTGAAGACCCCCAAGCCGACTCCTGACTCCTGTCCTCAGGGCCTGTGCTGAATTTGGAAGCAGGACATTTGAGAATCACCTCCCCCATCAAGGTAGACGTAAATATGACAGAATGGTTTATATATAGCACTAAAGATGCACGATAATATCGGATACCGATAATTATCGGCCGATAATGGCAATTAGGATGTCACACTGATAATCCAGATAAAAATAAAAAATTCAACCCATAATGCAATCCGATAATTACATACTCGATTTAGCCTCCAAATGTGCACAACCGAAGAATTCAGCACCGCCGCCTCCTCAACCCCTCCCATCTCGGAAGCCCCTGAGGGAGGAGGGGTTGAGGAGTACGGCGTCATAGAGGAGGCGGCGTTACACAACAGGGTTGAGGCGCTCTCACTAGCGTGCGTTGATTTTTCCGTGTGTGAAATAAACGACGCTCTCGCCATCTACAAAACATGCAATGCAGAAGTTCCACGAGGCGGAAAGAAAGCCTCCTCATTCAACACCACTAACCCAGCAGCCTTTTAAAACTGCATCACACAGATTTTTGGAATGAATACGGGGCTGCTGCTAGCGTGAATGCTAAAGCTATTTCAAACAAAAATAAACTAAGCTAAGCTATGGGGCTTGTGACGATACAGATCTAAGGCTAAACACCGGCACGAGAACAATAGTCGACAAGTAGCCGTCTTCCGACGGAGCCCGCCGCTCTGGCCGGTCCGGCAGGCCACAGCCGCCTCGCCCTAAGCGGGGCGAGCAGGCAGCGGGACCTCCGGCGAACACCTCGGTTTCTCGAGCAATCCCCCACGGCGTGCGGGATGCGAGGCGCGCACTTCCGTCCGGAGCAGAGCCATGCCCCGAATATGTCGCGGCGAGCCAGCCGGTGCGGGCGGATATCCACCCCGGCCAGCTCGCCGCAGCCACTCGTCTCCAGTTCAACTCATCTAGCACCACGGCCAGACATAGGCCTGGCGCGGGTGCTAATTTGGCGGCCGGATGGACTGAAGGGCACAGGCGGGAGGAGATGCCGGACGAGAGACGTTTTCTATTACAGAAATGACCCGAGAGCCAAACCCCCGGATTTAAAAAAATGCAGTTTATACGACCACCTTTCTTCATAAAAGACATGCCGATCACATCAGTTTCACCACAAACATTTGGACAAGTGATGTCAAGTAAGCATGCTTATCATGACGGCACAGTGATTAGATGATAATTGTAACATCCACCAAACCACACAAAGAAGTCAGCCAGTCAGTAATGCATTCAGTACGCTGTAAATTTGACGTCTTAATCAGATCATTCTTCTTAAATCTAGTCAAATAATTTTCCCCATTTTGTTTTGAGTGTTAAAGACTAGTTAACAGATGAATGCGCCAGATTACTCCACTTACTTGAAGTAAATATTGCCTTTTGTTCTTCCTAAGCCTATACATCTTTTAAAAAATAAAATAAATAAATAAATCAAGAAAAAATTGCTTTCAAATAATGTTTTGAACCATACCTATTCTTGAATGAAGAACATTTCTGTTTTTTTTTAGGATTAAGTATAATAGTTTATTGCCTAAAATAAGGCTATTAAGCTTATTTTCAACAAGCTATTTTTCTTCAAGAAATCTGAGTGAAATATACTTGAAGCACTGGCAGATAATTTCACCTATTTCCAATAGATTTACACTGAAAACAAGGGAATTGAACTAGTTTTAAGGATGTGTGTTTTTGCTGTGTAGTAATGTTATACGTTAGGAATGGCTTACTTTTAAAGGCATTTTTGTGCAACTTAGGTACTCTGTAAGTAATTGTTGCCAAAAGTTTACCATTACACAATGTCAGACAATCAGTCTTTATTTAGATGTTGGAATTTACTACTTGTTCACATTTGATGTTAAAAAAGAGCAATAAATTACATTTTTGCACAGTAATATTTTCTCTTGTGTATAATTTAAAATTTTACATAAATCTTTTAATAGAATTATCGGCTTGACATTATCAGTTATCGGTTGGAACGTTGAGGAAATTATCGGTTATCGGTATCGGTTGAAAAATGTATTATTGTGCACTATATAGAACATTTAAAATAGACAGATTTCCCCTGAATGTACCACTACATATTTGTTTTCCATGACAACATTAGAGATGTTCAGTACACAATATGTAATGTGCCTGCTGAGGTAAATAACTTGAAGCAATACTATGATATCATGGCCTTGTCTTGACACCTTCAAAATGTAACCCTGATTTTAAGTGCTTGCTTGAAACCCCACATGCGATTAACGGCTATAGAACTCTATTCCATTTGAACAGGGGAGGTAAAAAGTGATCTATCACCTCAGTGGCAGCCAATGAGTTAACCATGGCTTCAAACCCCAATTTGATAACCAAATGTGGGCGGTAACCGTAATTTGAAACCTTAATCAATAACCATGGTATCGTACTTAGATTAAAAAAGACAAGGTTGTAACCTTTAGGCACGGTTGAAACCCTAACCTTTTGTTTAAAGCAATAATGCCGGCCTTATACCCTAATTTGAAACCCACAGCCACGCTTACAGTGCACCTTAACGTAAAACCTAACTCATTAAAAACCCTAATGAGGCAGTGACACACAATTTCAAACCTAACCTTGACTTGACACTCAATTTGGAAACATGAAACTCTAATAAAATCTTGGTTGATGAATAAACCTTGTTGAAACCCTAAATTTAAACCAGACATTGAACGGGAACCACAAGTTGCAACTACTACCACTACATCAAAACCCTAACCTAGCTGGTGCTAGGTGCTAAGCACTTCCAGTCTGCACTCTAAAGACATGTGTTGATTGACAGGCGGACACTCCTAACAGTGTTTTGATTGATAGGTGATGAGGTGAGGTGAGGTGTGTGTTTTACCCTTTGAGGCCATGAGGGGAGGAAAAGCCCTGCTTGTCACTCTGGTTCTTCTTAGTGGAAAGATCCAGAACACCATCTAAACGAACCACACAAAGAAATCCAATTTCCGATTAGTTATAGTCAATATTTTTCCCTATTCGGTAAAAATAAAATATGTACATGACATTATTTAAACAACATTTTCTTCTTGAATTTGTTTCTCCTCCTGGTATATACAGTAGAGTGATCCCTCATTTTTCGCAGTTAATGGGGACCAGAATCCGCCGCAATAAGTGAAAAACCGCAAAGCGGACCCAAATTTGTGTGTGTGTTCAATGTATTTATTCAGATTTAGCATTGGAAAAAGACACATACTGTATACAGTGGGGCAAATGAGTATTTAGTCAACCACCAATTGTGCAAGTTCTCCTACTTCAAAAGAGTCGAGAGGCCTGTAATTGTCAACATGGGTAATCCTCAACAATGACAGACAGAATGTAGAAAAAAAAAAAGACTAAAAATAATTTATTTCCAAATTAGAGTGGAAAATAAGTATTTGGTTACATACAAACAAGCAAGATTTCTGGCTGAAAAAAGAAAAAGAGGACTAACTTCTTCTTACGAGGTCTGACGAGGCTCAACTCGTTACCTGTATTAATGGCACCTGTGTTAACTCATTATCGGTATAAAAGACACCTGTCCACAACCTCAGTCAGTCACACTCCAAACTCCACTATGGACAAGACCAAAGAGCTGTCGAAGGACACCATAGACAAAATTGTAGACCTGCACCAGGCTGGGAAGACTGAATCTGCAATAGGTAAAACGCTTGGTGTAAAGAAATCAACTGTGGGAGCAATTATTAGAAAATGGAAGACATACAAGACCACTGATAATCTCCCTCGATCTAGGGCTCCATGCAAGATCTCACCTCGTGGCGTCAAAATGAAAACAAGAACGGTGAGCAAAAATCCCAGAACCACACGGCGGGACCTAGTGAATGACCTACAGAGAGCTGGGACCACAGTAACAAAGGCTACTATCAGTAACACAATGCGCCGCCAGAGACTCAAATCCTGCACTGCCAGACGTGTCCCCCTGCTGAAGCCAGTACACGTCCTGGCCCGTCTACAGTTCGCTAGAGAGCATTTGGATGATCCAGAAGAGGGCTGGGAGAATGTGTTATGGTCAGATGAAACCAAAATAGAACTTTTTGGTAGAAACACAGGTTCTCGTGTTTGGAGGAGAAAGAATACTGAATTGCATCCGAAGAACACCATACCCACTGTGAAGCATGGGGGTGGAAACATCATGCTTTTGGGCTATTTTTCTGCAAAGGGACCAGGACGATTGATCTGCGTATAGGAAAGAATGAATGGGACCATGTATCGAGAGATTTTGAGTGAAAATCTCCTTCCATCAGCAAGGGCATTGAAGATGAGACGTGGCTGGGTCTTTCAGCATGACAATGATCCTGAAAACACAGCCAGGGCAACAAAGGAGTGGCTTCATAAAAGCATTTCAAGGTCCTGGAGTGGCCTAGCCAGTCTCCAGATCTCAACCCCATAGAAAATCTGTGGAGGGAGTTGATAGTCCGTGTTGCCAACGACAGCCCTAAAACATCACTGCTCTAGAGGAAATCTGCATGGAGGAATGGGCCAAAATACCAGCAACAGTGTGTGAAAAGCTTGTGAAGAGTTACAGAAAATGTTTGGCCTCCGTTATTGCCAACAAAGGGTACATAGCAAAGTATTGAGATGCACTTTTGGTATTGGCCAAATATTTATTTTCCACCATGATTGCAAAGAAATTCTTTAAAAATTGAACAATGTGATTTTCTGTTTTTTTTCCATATTCTGTCTCTCATGGTTGAGGTTTACCCATGTTGACAATTACAGGCCTCTAATATTTTCAAGTGGGAGAACTTGCACAATTAGTGGTTGACTAAATACTTATTTGCCTCACTGTAAGACATATTTTTTTCACTTTTATCCCCAAAGTATAATTAAAAAAAAAAAAAACTTTGGGTTGGTTTAGCACTTCAAATGTATAATTATACGTTTTAAACATGTTACTGTTCCACCGAATTATTTTTAAACAAGAGTAATGTAGACAATGCTTGTCTTTATTAAATGCTTCATTGAGTAAGTCCACTAAAATCTGCTCACGCTGCTCACTTACACACAATGAGTTGCCAAAGCAGGTGTTTTAACTAGCTAAACAAATAATGGCCACATGCGGCGCTTTGAAGTTTTCGCTTCCAAGCATCTCTGGCAAGATCAAACCTATTCATTCTTTTTTTTTTTTTAATTAAAAAAAAATCCGCGATGGACTGAGGGCGCAAAGTTTGAAGGGTGAAGTAGCGAGGGATCACTGTATATGCTTTATCTCTACCGATAACAAATGGAGGCTTTTTTTTTTTTAAATCTTTTGTTCATTCACTTTAAAAAAAATAATAAATAAATAAATAACACAAATATATATACTATTTTCATAGGTCCGTGCTGTTAGCTAACCTTAAAATTTTTTTTTTAATGTTTAGACCTGGACAAATGTGCTCAAAAATGTTTTCATTAACATTTAATTGGGAGCCACATTTCGCATTGTGTCGCTCCCCTAATTGATTGGACAGTACTGCTCATATCATTAACCCAAATTTGTACTTTTTTTCAAATGTTTTTTTTATCAAAGTTCCTTCAACAACTTTGCAATTACGCTTCAAGAGTGACATCGTTACCACGGCAACACAGCCACATTGGGCTGTCAGCTAGCTGGCTTTTAGCTCGCTTACGACACGTCCGCACTAATCACTTTGCCGCTTACTAGTGGAGACAAGTCTATATTAGGCAGCATTAGCCAGTGGCCCTTATAATTAATTAGTCAATCAATCGATCAATCAACCAATCAATCAATCAATCATAAAGCTGTGAACCACCAATTAGAGGCAGAGGAGGGAAAATGAGACGTGAGTAATGTGTCACTGCCAAATATAACATTAGCTGTATACATTTACGAAAATGGCATACACATAATCTAACGATAATATACAAGTATATACTGTATGTGAAGTATCTATGTAATGTAAGACCTGGAATTCCTGGTAGACCATTTGTTAACTATAACAATCTATACAATTTAGTCCGTATTCTGTGGGCTGTGAAACATCAGTCAAATATGGCCAGTACCAAAGAGGGTTGTGTTGTGAGAAAATGGCTGGGATTGGACGAGTTAATTCAAGATCATAACAGATCATAAAAGACAAAAAAGTGACGAGAACAAAAAAAACCTAGACTGTTGTTGTGTTTTTCTTTCTAATGACTTCTAAGTGCTGTGTGTTTATTTAACATGCTGTTTTTCTTTCTGTGTTTGACGACTATAGTAATCCCTGAAGTGCAGCTGACCCTGCTGACCCGCACAGGCAAAGCAGGCCTGCTTTAAATGGGCCACAGAGCCGCTATGCCATGCTAAGCTATGCTACACTAGCCAATGCTTATCTTTAGTCTCAGCTTTTAGCATTTAATCGCACCAAAAAGAAAAGACGAGGTAGTACTGTAATGAACAACAACAACAGGATTATTTCTTTTGTGTAAACAAATATAAGGCAAAGCTAGTTATAAACAAAGTACTCATCATAATAAATGTTACAACAGTGTTACCTTGATTTACTGGTTACTTAGATGTTTACTTAGACTATGTCAGGAGTAAAAATTATAACTTATGAGTTGTAGATGGTGTGACAGAAAATGGCATAAGTTGTAGTTTGTCATTAGGCAAACTACAATCGAAAGTCTGTGCGTGCATGACCTCTAATGGATAACTCGTAACCTACATGCAATACAGGCACCAATAAATCCGTAATTAATTAATCAACCCTGACAAACACACACACAAAAAAATTGGGCTCAAGGATCAATAAATACTAACCAGTACTACATAGCTAACAAGTTACAAGATGATCGATTCACAAATGACTTATGAGTAGGACTTCAGAAGTTACATTCCACAAGAAGAACAACAACTACTTGATTGGCTACTTTAAAGGCCTTCAGCCTAATGGCAAGTGCTTGCTTCAGTAGTTATAACTAAGCCTGTCGCAATATGAAATAATTCCATTTATCGCGCGGTAAATAAAAATGAAGGCGATCATTTTTCCGCTGCGATTTATCGCCTTGCGTGCACCTATGTGCGCGTGTGCGGCTGACGTGCTGTTAAAAGTTCGGCTTCCTTGTTACCAACTACGCAAAATGCATTTTTGTTCTGAGTCCGGCAAAAAATAGCGCCGGAGTCAATTTGTTCCCATTATACATACGTTATACACTCAACGTATACCGGCCGCGTCAGTGCTCCGGATTGACTGCGGACCATCTCCGGCGTGCCGGAGCCCGCCGGATGGTTTAGGCTATTTTTTTAGTTTAGTGCAGTTTAAGTTTAGTGCAGGTGGAGAAAAAAAAAAGGTGACGCTTACCATTGAAATGAAGATGTGAATGATAGCAAAATATAAGCATGGTGTGTGCATCCATGAACTGGGTCGACAATAGGGCCGTAGAATGCGATCTCGGTCGGCGGTCTTCCTCCGTTCGCCAGTCTTTATAAGTGACAGTTCTTATTGTGGTAACATCGCCATAGAAATCGCCAGCTTCGTCAGGTTCCTAATCATTTATTCCATCAACTCGCCCAGTGTCCACTGCTGTTGACGCCAGGATCGAAACAGAAAGTAAAATAGCGCTCTCCTGCTCATCGTCAGCCCCGCGGTGCGTTCAGGTACAGCAAAAAAAAGTCCGCCACATTAGAAGCCGATTCGTTACATTATTACAGGTACTGTATTATTGTTATTATTGCTATTATTATATTATTGTTGATCTGATTTTTATTCATATTTTATTTGTTTTGTTCTTTGTAATTGCTATTTGCAATAGTAACAGCAGTATTTATTAAGGATGTAGTGTGGGTTTTTGGGCTGTGGAACGAATTATTGGAATTATAATGTATTCTTATGGGAAAATCCTGCTCGACATACGACCATTTCGACTTATAAACAAGCTCCTGGAACGAATTAACTTCATATGTAGAGGTACCACTGTATTACACATGGAATGCCATAGCAGAAGCTATGAGTGGAAAAGATTTAATTTGCCTAGATGCTTAAATTATTAAGTGGAATTTTTTTTTTTTTCCTTAAAAAACACATTTTATTTCTTCTGTGCTTCTGTGCAGTATTGATAATGTTGTCTTTTACTTAAAAGAGGCATGATCTATTGTTTTTAGTTGTGATTTCTCAAAAAGTATTTTTGAATTTAAGAGTAAACATTTATTGCGTTTAAATGGGTGTACGTGATCTATTCTATACTGTATTCTTAGTGTTTTTTTTAATTTTTTTTTTATTCTATCGCATATCGCAATAATTTATTAAATAAATTATCGCACACTAAAATTTGTTATCGCGACAGGCCTAGTTATCACACCTAATTTAAGTATAAACAGCCCTCAACATCAGTAGTCTCTTTTACTGTTAAAGTGAAGGGATCACATTATAACTTTATTGGCCTCAAAATAAATCAATAATGACGCATTAAGAAATAGTTGATATGATGTTTGATTCAAACATTCCTGCCAGCATGAGAGCGGACCAGAAAGCCCAAATAAATCCTTTTTTGAAAATGGACGAAGCTTACAAAGTGCTAAGATAAGCCGCTTCCTAAAAGCCTGTTCTTAAAACCAGGAATCTTAACGAGGGCAGGCGGCGGTCACACTGCACTGAGGGGGGATTGTACAGTCCTGGCGGTCACTGTGTCACTTTGATTATCGGTATATTTATTGACTTGAATTCATTTAGGTGTGTGTTATCAAGGTGGTCAGATGACACTTTAAAAAAATTAATTTTTGTAACTGCTGTTATACGAATTATCTCTAAAAGTCGACAATTGTTGTCGTTTGATGTGAGATTTCACTAGAGGAAGATCGCGGCTCAAAACCAGTCGCATATGGAGATGTGAGAATGTGAATGGTCATGTGATACATCATTGTCCTGTAGTGTACAAATCCAAAAAAGGGGTTTCCATTGTGCTCTTGTGATATGTTTTAAAATTGATATGCAAGGACGTAGGTTTGTTCTCCATGTTGGTAGGGTTAGGGTACAGCACAACCAGCATGTACTTTTTGCTGGGGACGGGACATCAATAAGACCAAACAGACTGGGTGAACGGCTGTCAGGGCTACATTTCTCACCAATAAGAACCATGACATATTAACTTTCACACTGTAAATTTACAGTATAACATCTTAATCTGATATTTCTTAAACTAGTCGATTAATTTTCTTCATCTTGTTTTGAGTCTTAAAGGCTAGTTAATAGATTAATGTTTCAGATTCTTCCAGTTTTTGGAAATACCGTTTGTTTTTAAGACCAAAAATCTAAAAGTCGGTCATTTTTTACCTAAATCCCCCCCAAAAAAATGCTTTCAAATAATGTTTTGAACAATATCTATTCTCGAGTTAAGAACATTTCTGACACACCAGTTTAAGATTAAATATAGAAACTTTTTGCTTGAAATAAGTCTGTTAAGGGGTTCAAGTCAGCAGCCAATCAAACGTGCGTTTGAGGAAAAAAAACATGGACTGGCTCATTCAGCAAGTGAAAAAGGGGTAAATGTAAGTCAGAACACAAAGAAAATTATTCATTTAATAATGGTAGGGTCGATTCTATCGTTACAACACATGGGAAGACAATCTAAATGACATATAACTGAACACATTATATACTGCAAATAAGGTTGCTTAAAAGTTGGTGGGGACAATTTGAGCCTCCTGAAAAGTTGGTAATGTTTTGTCCTTACCGTACCTATGCAAACCTACGCCCTCGTTGATATGTCTGAAAAACCTCCACATGAAAACGTCAAAATCTTTCTTTCGATATTTAGTGTATAATTCAGGCATTTCCATTACCAGTTTTTATTGGCGAGATTTCGGTTTTGCCAACTACGAGGGGTAATGGAAACGCAGCAAGTGTGAATTTCAAGCTTTGAAACTATTTTATTTCTTCACAATCGCTAGTTGTTGGCAGCAAAGTGGTATTCTCAATCTGCAGGGCTCTAAGTTAAAAGCTTCCCAACGGGCCTGGGTAATTTAAAAAAAGACGACAGGCAAGGTAAACCATATAACATTCTCGATCGAGCAAGCATATTAAAAAAATATAATGAGTGATTTAACCCTTTAACACCGAACGTGTCGACGGCAACAAAATTACGCATATCTTTGTAGCCTCGTCTGTAATTACGTCACCTACGTGCTACTGGTTGGTTTCATTTGAAAGTTCGGAAGTTGAGGTCCATGCCTGTTTTTACTTAAAGTCACTTGACAGGAGATAATGTCATTTAAGTTTTATAGTTTAATTGCCCTCATAAATAAGCATTAAAACGCTGCATGGACCATGTGTTTATGTCCATATTTCCAATTCTTGTCCTTTTTCAAAACTGCAAGCACCACGAAAGACTACATATCCCAGGAGCCATTGTGAGGTCAACAAGAACGGACATAATGTGAACATGTTTATTAAATTGCCGAGCGAGGCGTCACCTAAGGAGAGGGAGGCCAGGTAGCGAGCGACGGCCGGTTGGATTGAGTGAGCGACTTTGAAACATGAATGAATCTAAAACTAAATTGAGCGCAAGCTAATGCATTATTTCATCAACTCAAGGAAGAGGATGGACCAGATTTGTCGTTGTTTTCTTCGGATGAGTCGGCGAGTTGGGAAGAGTGACAGGCTGACAGCGCAAACGGAAGAGTGGGCTGTGTGACTTTGTCCTGTTCAAGGGGGAACTGAGTGGCATGCCTGAAAAATTGAACTGAACTAGTTTATTGTCAAATTTTTTTAAAAGACTTTTTTCCAATGTTGTATTAGATTTTTTTATTCACTATCAATCTTTTCAATTTGTATGATGTGCGTGTTCGAGAAGGTTGATTGTATATATATACTTCCGATAAGGTGATAGGAACAATACCTAACCTCACAAAGAGATATCCTCCAAACCCTTTTTTGTGTTAGATGATATATATGTATTTATATAAATATTTTCACTATTTTGCACTGTTGGTCTACTGTATATAAACTGTTTTGACCATAGTATGTGTAAAGGCCAACAACGCCTATGACCATTCCTGCTGTTTGTGTTGAATGTCAAATATAAAACTATTCAGTCTTAATTTTTTCTGTTGTCATTGGCACATCAATATTACAAATTTTGACAAAAGATTTTTTCGGGGGATTTTTTTTTTTTTTTTTTTTTGGGGTCCAAAATGTTGACTATAATTGGTCAGCGAAGAAAACAACAGTTTGGACATGAAGGTTATGGTGTCCTGAAAATCGGGACCCAAAAAGGCCATTGTAAACAATTTTTTTCTTTCCAATATAAAGGCAACATCAAAGGCATGCACATTCCGACAAAATAAGATCAGGTTTTAAAGGGTTAAATAAAATGCGCTGTCCACTTATGTTTTCACCCATGTGTGTGCACATGCATCTCACCCTGCTGGACAGGGGTCTCGGTTTCGGCCGGGCTCTTCTTGACGGTGAGGTCCAGTGGGCCGTCTTGGTCGGCCATGAGCAGCTTACTGAGGACGGGATTCTGCGTAGAGGCGGCAGCGGTGGTTGCGCCCCCCTCAGTGTTAGGGGGGCTGAGGCAGGGCGACGGCGAGGAGCAGGAGGCGGACGAGGGTGGCGAGCCTGGCGGTGGCCCCGGGGTTGGAGGCGGAGGCGAGCAGGGCGGCAGGCTTTGGTCCTTCATGGCCCCGTTGGGCGGCAGCGGAGGCGGGCAGGCGTCCTGAGTGCTTTTTGAGGTATATTCGGCAGCAAACTGGCGGATCATTCGCTGCATGATCTCACGAGCCACTAAGGGAATGTGGGGGTCCGACAAACTTGGGAGGTCTGTAGGATGAAAACAATGAGAGAAAGAATTAAATAACTTGACAAAAAAAAATACTGAAATTATGAATTGATGAAGGCGAAATTATCTACCAATCGAGAAAAAAAAATACTTGGTAAGATATCAAAACCAGTAAAGCCTAAAATGCCTTAAATTGCCTAAAATTGCCTAAAATTTTCTCTTGACAAAAAAAAATCAGCTTCAATATTTAGCCTGGGTTAAATTGTCATTATTACAGTGACGAACAAAAAAATTTGAAAGACCAACACGAGAGGCGCATCCTGCTGGAATAATCCTGGTGTGATGCTGAAATAATCCCCCAAATCACCCACGAGATCTCTAATCCCGCTTTGACACCAGATTACCGAGCACCATTTCTCTGTTTACAAACACTCAAAAAAAATTTGATGTAAATTTCTGATTTCTAGTGTTATTTTTTTTTCTAATGCTCTTTAGAAATCAGTAGCGTTCATACAAAAACCTTAAAAAATACTGCATTTGAGTATTAAAAACATTATACCCGACAGCTTCTATACCAAACACCATCCATGCAGGTTAACACAGAATTTGTGTGCACTGTCACACAGAAATACAACATTCAGTCAAGAAAGGGCAAGAAGGTTTTTACATGTAAAAATGTCCATCTGACCAAGATGTGTGCATCAGATTTTTTTCCTAACAAAAATAGGGCACAATATAGCTGCAGTTGCAACAGAAAATTCAGCATTCATAAAAGCCTTTCACACAAAACACAGCATTCATCAGAAAATATTAATGTTCTATTTTTAATTATTATTTTACACACATATCCCGAGTATTACAGAATACCCTTATACAAACACGTGGTGTCTAATCTGACTAGTTGGTATTAAAAGATATTGAAATAATAATCACAGTGGTTTGTTTAATCAAATTCATTTTAATCTCTTTATTTATTTGGAGGCTGACATGCAAACATCACAGCAGGCGGCCATCCAGGGGGCAGCCAAATATATAAATCCTTTTTGCGCATTAAAAAGGAGGACAAAAAAAAAAAAAAAGAGACCAATGTTCTATTGGAACGATGATTTATTATCCAGCGCCACTTGTAGTATATATATACAGTATATATGTTTATATATTTACTTCAGAAGATGAAAGTAAAAAAAGTGTCAAACATCGACTCATTACTTTACCTGTCATTAAGTGATTGTTTAATTATCTTTTGTCATTTCAATCCCATATCGAGGAGGTCACAGTGGAAGTTAATTGTCAACAACAGCTTCTTGCTTTTCAACGTTGCACCTCGATGCTTTATGTCTATTTATATCCATACTTCACGTTCAGTGTCGCTTCTCTGATTCTCTTGCTTGTCAACAACAAAAGCAAAGTACATACTGTACATACTTATCTAAATCAATACTCAACCAAAAAATGTCGTTAGGTATTAAATACTCTTGTACAAGTGAGGTAATCATAAAAACGTAATTTTACTCTGTGGCACTGTCAATAAAAAGTAAGCATTATTCTCGTGTTTTTGAACTGAATCTAATTGAGTCCTACCCATAGTTATCTGTTCCAGTCAGTTTATTTGGTGAAAATGACATAAAAATCAATCAGGAGAGTGTTATCCGGCTCACAAAACTGGGTCAGCGCCTGTGGCCCACTTTGTAATACTTTTACTTAGTTTTATCTTAGATTAATTACGTCTACCTGCAGGCATCACATCTATTCTGTTTAAAAAAAAAAAAAAAAAAAAAAAAGTATGTCCGTTTCCCTCAGGGTTTTATACTTTGCCCTCATTTTATTTGACTTTCTTTTAGTCATTCTCACCAAAATAATTAAAACAGATGTACAGAATTTTGTAAATTCGTATTTTTAATGATTTGTTAAGATTTCTGTCCTAATGCAAAAGTTTTTTTTTTGTCTAATTACAGCCACAGAACTCTTTAGCCCCTTTCACAAACATATGCCGGTAAATTGCTGCTGGTGCGATTTTATAACCTGTCATTTTTGATCTGCATCAATATTGGTCAAATCGTGTTTTGTTACAGAGCCGGTTGTGGGAGCGTTCCCGACGTCGTAACTGCAGCCAATTCAAACTCATTGAGACTATTTAAGCCCAGGCGATCCAAGAGAAGGGTGCCGAGATATTAACTTGCTGGCCGCCATTCGACACCTTGCACTCTCGAATTTTGTGCATTTGCTAGCTTGTTTGTCTGCCGCCCTCGTTTTGAAATCCCCAACGTTGTGCTGGTATTTGAGTATATTTGTTTTGTTGTCTTATCGGCTCTCTGCCTACCGCTTAGGTTAGTATTATTGATCCAGTCGACCTACTGTAACAGACCCTTGTGTTATTCCCCTTTTTCCGCGATCACATGTATTTTTGTTTGTATTTAATAAACCCTTGAACGCGTCCCTCCGTTGTTTTGTGCATTGAGGTACAAATGCTTGTTCCTGCAGTTGCGGACCCTAACATCTGCAACAAAATAAACCACATACTTCCAAAGATGGACGATGGACTCTCTTCCTCGGCTCTATGATCCAGTAGCAATTTAATTTTGCTATGTTTTCCAGTTTAATTAAGCTATTTCCAGTTTGCTCTGTTGAGATTGCTATGTTTGTTTACCGCTTTTCGTCTTACTGCGAATAAAGAGGACGTGACGATCGGCCTGCAATGATGTTCATATCACCAGCCATCATGCTGTGACCTGGGAATTTAACGCTTGCTTTCACATACGCCTCGTCCCAGGAAAGTCCCGGACATTATATAAAGACGTGCACTTTAAATGTCCGCCTAATCTCCGTGTCCGTCGACCCGGGAAGTTGTTTTCACATACAAGGCCGATTTAAACGGTGCTCTGGCGTATGTGAAATGGGCTTTGGCCTCATTTTAATTGAGTGACGCTACTTAATAGAGGTGTGCGAAATTTCCGATTCTTAGATTATTCGCGATTCGGCCGTGGAAGATTCGAGAACGATTCACAAACAACAAAATTCCAATTATTGAAATATGTCGAGCAAAGCAGAACTAAAACACAGTCAGCGCGGTCTACAGGACGCAGTGAGGAATGGACTGCATTGTGTCCCGAGAGTAAACATCATGCTTGTCATTACCCGGGTAATGACAATGCTCAACTCACGGCTCTGGATCAACTCAGGCCGCTAGATAAAAAAAGCAATAATACCTGACTGCTGCCGACAGCCGCTACAAACTAAGTCCACATCATGCTACGTTAGATAATAGATATCATACGTATATAGAACTAGAAATGACAGACTCGACGGCATTAGCAGCATATGTATTGCAAAATAGATGCGAAATGACAAACTTGCCGGCGTTAGTAAACAGCCGCTATCTTAAAGCAGGAGACTTCCCTAGAAGGCTGTTGTAGCGAACCTTCCAAGCAAATCTAATTAACTTTTTATCCAAAAAACTCCTAAATCGGCAAAATCTTGACTTATCTTTAAAACAGTTTTAAAACTTTCACATGTCGAAATTAGAAGGGAAATTATGGAATAATGGGAGCAATTTTAACAACTTTAACGGTTGATTCATAATTAAATTAATCAAAATTTAGTTTAAAGCTGCTGATACAGAATGGGGTCTTGAGTATTTTATTTACTGTTTTGAACTGTTAACTTGATACTGAAATAGTCGTTTATTTAAGTCTGAGAGGCTTTTTGTACAATTTATGTAACTAATGTACGAAACATTGAAAGCAGCTAATAGCTTGGGAGGTTTGTGGGTGTCATCAATAATCGATTTATAATCGAATCATAGCCTCTGAATCGTAATCGTAATCGAATCGTTAGGTGCCCAAAGAGTCCCACCTCTACTAGTTAATATCTTTACAATTTCTTTATGCATATGTAACGGGTACACGCATGTCCGTTGTGGAGTGTGGAAACCTCCCTGCCGATTCCTGCGCCGTTGGCTCGAGCTTTATTGGCACAGTGGTTACCGTCCTTGCCTGCCGAGTGGAAGCGTCGTGGCGCGCGGGTTCGCGTCCTGGCCTGGTCAGAGGTGGGAGCGGAACGCGGGGCGGCGCTGACACACCGGTTACATTGGTGCCGTGACCCGCATCGGCAGTGAAGGTTTCTGGGGGGTGAGTGTAACGGGTACACGCAGGTCCGTTGTGGAGCGTGGAAACCTCCCTGCCGATTCCTTCATGTAAGGACGCTAACGGCTGCGCCGTTTGCTCGGGCTGTATTCGCGCAGTGTTTACCGTCCTTGCCTTCTGAGTGGAAGCGTCATGGCGCGCGGGTTCGCATCCCGGCCTGGTCAGAGGTGGGAACGGAACGCGGGGCGGCGCTGACACACCTGTTACACATATATCCTGTCCAGGGGTCGCGTTAACCGGATATTTTCCGTCGTTGACCGGTTTTTTAAAACGGTGACGGAAAAAACTGAAGTCCGTCCGTCATTTTGACAGGTTGCAATTCACACCCCAGACCACAGGGTGGCGAGTTAGCATATTAATGAGCTATTGTCTCTTTTAATGCATGACGTCGTTGGCTCTTCTGTCAGAATATTGTAGCGTCACCGGGGTCTGGCGGCGGCATGGTGATTGACACATCAACGCGAGGTTCTTATTGGTGCACCCGGTGTGCCAGCGCGTCATCCAATTGATGGACAAGATTGCCGCCTGTGTATAAACCCCAATCACATGACGTCACAACTCCGCCCCCCTGACTGGAGCCGCCATATTGTGTGTCAGCTCGTCATGTTTACACATTACCGCTACGTATATGCCTCCTATTACTGCGTTTTTTTCTGCTCGTTAATATTAATAATCAAAATGGTGAAGGCGTGTGTGGCGGTTGGTTGCTGTAACAGAGAAGATAGACGGAGAGACTTGAAGTTCTACCGTATTCTGAGAGACCCGAAGATGAGAGCGAGATGGACTGCTGTAATTCGACAAGAAATCTGGGCACCAAACGATCACCACAGACTATGTAGTAGTCATTATATCTGGTAAGATGCATTTAATATATATTTAGAAGATTTTGGGCTGACAACCACAATTAAGATCATTGTGTGACGTTGGTGATTGGGGTCTATATCGTTGCCTCTTTTTCTTTGGGGGCGGAGTTGTTGGCGGTAAGCAGAGTAAAAAGGGAGAAAAATACCACGACTTCCGTGTCTAATTTTTCGCCGCCAAGCAAGCGTTACAATATTAATTGAAAATGAATGAAAACTAAATACTATTGAATATGTCATCATTATCATTTTAAAAATTTAAGTGACGGGTAAAAATAGACTATGACCGGATTTTTATGACCCTGTCAGTCAAAATGACAGACAACGAAAATGTCTAGCGCAACCTCTGATCCTGTCCAATGACAATGGAGGAAATGACGATCGGCCCGTCATGATATTTACGTCATCAACCTTCGCGCCGTGACCCGGGAATTAAACGGCTGCTTTCACACATGCCGCGTCCCGGGTAAGTCCCAGACATTACTCTAGGACGTAAACAGGTTAAATCCTGGGAGTTCAGCGTATGTCTGAAAGGGGCTTAATTGTCCACTGGAACACAACCCCCACACAGACATTGGACGGTCCACTCGGGAGGTCCAGTTTATGCTCATCGCACAAGGCCCTGTTCACATTTGCTCCGCCACTGTATACATTATATACAATACATTAAAAATATTGATGTTTCCGTTAAAGCATTTTTTAATGCCATTCTTCTATTTTGAATATTTTACCAAACAGGTCAAGGTTAAAATGTGTAAAGAATGTGTTTTAGTTAACTTGTGAGCTCTTCAAACATACTGTATTTAGATTATTAGGCCATGTACAAAAGTGAAAATCTAAATTTGGAGCAACTGAAAGGTATTAAAAAGTCAAATATTAATCATCCTCATACCAGAGCAGAAATGATTATATCCTCTGTATGTACTGTACGTGTGTGTGTGTGTTCTTTTTCGGGGGTGTACCCTCCTCAAATTGGTTAATTTCCCAGTGGAAGGAAGGAAATTCCCTGACTTAACCTGCCAGAAAGAACCTTTAGAAAAGCACTCATCCTCATATTTATGACTTTGAAGGGAAATGAGAGTGTGTGTGTGGTGTGTGTGTTACCATGTACCTTTTCTGTGAAACACAGCATTGAGGAAGTCTTGCGCTTGTCTCTCTAGTCGGCTGAGGCGAGTCTGTTCCCGTTTCGCGTCCTCTCCCTCCGATAGCAGCTGGACGTCAGCGACCGTGTCGTCGGCACTGTGATCCTGTGGGAAGATAGTTCAGAATATTAGGAACACACCACTTAACACGTGCGAAATGCGAATCACAGATTTCTTGGCATTGCTTATCGGTCCAGATTTTCGAGCTGTGGCTTATTTGATGCTATACCTCGTGAGTAAAAATTTCAAATCATCATGACTTATTTTTCACACATTATGAAGAATGCATCTGAGTAGTGTTTGATTACCTGTCTGTATGTATTACTACAGATGTTGTGTCGAAATATTCGTTTGTAAAAATTGATTTTTTTTTTTTTTTTTTTTAAGTATTTCTTAGTGTTTTAACGATCAAAGAAGTCATTCCAAGTACATCAAGGTATATGGGAACTGCTATAGAGGAATAATATACAATATACTTCATCGTTATTCTTCATTTCGACAAATTTTTGGGCAGTTTAGGGTTAAATTCCAGAGTTTGACGCCCACCTCACTCATGTGGAGTAGGAGAGAGCGCACATTTAACTGAACTGAGTGCATGAACTAACCAAGATTTTCTAGCAGAATATTCGGTTATATTTAGCATTGACTAAGCTTTCCGAAGATACCTTGATCATTACAAATGGTGAGGAAAAAAAGTAAGTTAGAGCTCTTTACCTTGCACCATTGGATAAATGGGTCACAAAGTCAGGTCCAGAGAATTAATGAATTTCTATTACTGTATTTTTCGGACTATAAGTCGCACTTTGTTTTTTTTACATAGTTTTTTTACATAGACTTATACTCAGGAGTGACTTATGTGTGAAATTATTAACACATTATGATATCATTTCACATGTTATTTTGGTGTTTTGGAGTGACACTGATGGTTTGGTAAACTTATTAGCATGTTCTTTATGCTATGGTTATCTGAATAACTCTTAATAGCTATGGCTACGATCGCGTTCTGCATTTGGCAATGTGTGTTCAATTGTATTATTGACTTTTTAAAATTGAAATGCAATGCTTTTCGTTTGTGGCGCTTTCACGCCCAAGTGGGGGCGCACTCGCACTTGTTTACGCAAAGAAGAGCGCTCACACGCCAGAAGAAGACTGACAGCTACGCAGCGTCTCTGAGCGAGTCGGCGAGAGAGAGAGAAACTCGGCTGCGAACCTGCGTTCATTGATTATGCTTGTAAAATATCTCTAGAGGCAGCGCCTATGTGTATCATCTTTTCTGTTGTTGTAGTGTGTTTTCCACCCACGATCGGACACTTAGAGCCAGTTGTGTGGTTGTTTGAACGATGTGCTAATGCTAGCGAAGGCATGCTAACCATTTGTGTCATTGCTGTAATAACACCTAATTATCATTTATTTACGTTGATGCGAACCTGTTTGGTATCGAGGACGAAATGCATTCAGCAAATTATACGGATGTCCAGCATCTTCATTTGGGAGTTTAGCTCGCTGTATAGCCAGGCTCGAGCCATAGCGCCCTTGTGAGGACAGTATATTCGCATTTCGTTGTTCATGCATCATGTATTACATTTTAAGATATTATTATTTGTTTTTAAATGTTTGAATAATCTTGCGCCGCCATATCTGTCAGAACTGCCTCAGCCTTACAGTCCAACCAGAACCCTCAGATCAGCTGACCACCTGCTACTAGAAGTCCCAAGATCAAGGCTGAAGCTTAGGGGTGACCGTGCATTTGCAGTGATGGCACCCAGGCTGTCGAATCAATTACCACTTACTATTAGACAGGCCCCTTCACTTACGGATTTTAAATCACGCCTTAAAACATTTTATTTTTCTTCAGCTTTTAATGTGCAATGACTGTTTGTTTATTTTATTTATATGTGTTTGTTTTATCTTTGAAAGTTAACTAATTTTGCTGTTTTATGGTATGTAAAGCACTTTGGGCTCCTTGGCGGATTTTTTAAAAATGTGCTATACAAATAAAGTTGATTGACTGATTGATTGATGTAACATCACACTGTACACTTATTCAGCATGTTGTTCTCTATTGTATTTTTATATTAAATTCCCTTTCAAGATGACATATCTGTTCTATGTGTTAGATTTTATCTAGTAAATTTCCCCCCAAAATGTGACTTATACTCCGGTGCGACTTATATATGTTTTTTCCCTCTTCGTTGGGCATTCTATGGCTGGTGCGACGTATACTCAGGTGCAACTGATAGTGCGAAAAATACGGTACACTCGTTGCCCAAAACTACCCCTACTTTCCCGACCTTTAAACGACCATCTTTGTTACTGCTTGACATAGAATTGTGATTTAAACGACCATCTTTGTTACAGCTTTCCATAGAATAATGATCATTTTATCATTGGAATCATGCTTTCATTCATATTCAAATTATTTTATTATGTTTTGTTTGCATCTCAAAAACCTAATTTTTTGGTCACTTACCTATACCTTTATAATGTAGATTCAATAATGAATGTTTTATCACATACTATTTTTATTGATGAATTTGACTTTATGCACAGTGAGTTGTGTCTACTATGAAAGTCCCTTTAATAAGTAAATACTAGTATATTCATTTTGACTATATTTAGTTATTGAAACAGCAAAAACTGTCAGCATACATGTGTGTGCTTGTATTTTAATGCGTAAGATAAAGTGCAGATATAAATTAACTGCCTCGCTCTTGATGTTTGTCTTTGGCATTCAATCAATGAATCTCGCCACAAAACAAAACACAAAAAGATGGTATTGAACACGGGAATACAATGGTGGCGTTTTATTTATCTATCTCACCGCATTGCCGTCAGGCTTTTTCTTCTTTTATTTTTAGATCGATTTCCATCTCAATTTTAATGCTCCACGCGAATGCTGTTTGGTTTAAAAAAAATAAAAAAATATATTAAAAAAAAAGAAGAGGGAAGAGCTACCGCTTCTTAGCAGGACAGATGGAATGGGACAATAGGGATGTCGGGGGGTTGTTTTGAGGATATTTTTAGGAGGCAGATGGCTGACCTGGGAGGTCAGAGCAGGGTCAAGTCAGAGAACAAGAGACACTCGACGAGATATTCTTACTTTCTTTGTACCCATGTGAAGCACCTCCCCCTCCCACAACAGAAACCTAATAGCACATTTAGCCCCGGCAAAAGCTAAAGTAATGTACTGTACTATTATAATTTGATCATTGAAGAACTGGCTTGAACTAAAAGAGTAAGAACATATTTGTGCAATTATGTGAACACTAACAAACATCTGAAAACAGCAAACAGACGAGTGATGAGCAATCTCATTGGCAGGGCTTTTTGCACTAGTGGTAGCAGGGCCATTCCCAGCAGCAGTGAGCGTTCGTGGCCTTTTTGCGCAGAAGGGCAAAATGAGAATTTTGCTGTACAACTATTTCAGAGCAGCAAACTCTGAGCAGACCAAATAGCATAGGTGCTGCCATAGATATATGTATCTTGCTGTTTTGGCAGATGTATAAACACAAGTCACAGCAAAGGAAAATAAATGCGCTTTTTAAACTCAAAAAATGGCGCATACATCTCTCTCTATTAAGTTAAACAATGTCTCGATTTGGTTGGAAGTGTAGTTCACGTACGACATTAAAGTATCCATGTTTTCGCCCAACCAAGCAAAGTCCTTTTCACGGCTGCTATAATCTCCTGTTCCTCTTCAAAATGAGAAAAGTCATGGCTTTTTTGAGCAAAAACGAAATATAAACGTATTCGTGGTTCACTTCCTTATGGGGCCTTCTTCTTTTTGCCCTACTGAGTTGCAGTATCCGCTGGACCTATTCACACTAGGCTGCCGCTTGTGTAAAATGTACTTTAAAGTGCATGTGACACGAAAAAGCATGTTTATTTCATAATACATGTGGTATTTAATGCTCCTGAATGATATGGACCGCATGGATGTGTGTGGAAGCGATCGCTATATTTATTTAGTTTTTTTAATCCCGTGCCATGAAAATGAGTGACTTCCGGCTTCGGTCTTGCATTGAGGAGGAGGGCGCTGTGACGTCTACAGGTGAAGGCGTCCTCTTCACTAAACAGCCGTACTGTTGTGTATGAGGACTAAGGATTCAGCTGATTTTGCGGATTAATACGTTTATTTTCCGCATCACGCCAGCCAAACGGCTGCAGAAAAATCTTGCTTTATGAGGGAAAGGCGTGTGCGCCTTTTTGGAGTTTCAAAAGGTTTCCATTCACCGTGGATATTGGCCAAAACAAGCCCTACTACTGTGGGACCATTGGATTTACGAGGAAGTGAGTAAACATCTTGTTTTGTATTATGTCAAATATGAATACAGCGATTACAAAGTAAACACTACAAACTTTCTTTAAATAAAGGACTACTTACGTTTGATCATTGATAGGCATGTAAAAAGCTCTCCTCGTGCACATTAGCTGCACGTTAGCTGCAGAACAACTGCAGCCGCCCTCCTCCGGGGAAGGAACTGTAAATTGCTCTCCGCCGGGCGGTTTGCCAATCCGCGAAGACAATCGACAACCCAGTCGTCATGTCAAATAATCCGGGCTAGTTATGTGTGATTTTCCGCTTCGAAGACTTTGAAACATCACTTGGTTCGGGTTAGCATGTCGGCTAGCTGTCACGCCTCTGGGTTTGCTTACATTCTCCGAAGCCGGGGAAGGGAAATGACATATGTCCGATTTAGGTGTCATAAAATATCGTTCGGGAGGTGCGACAGTAAAGGTGAAGTCGACAGTTTTGACCATTATGGAGTAATTTTGCCATGTCGTCCTGAATAAGTGCATTTTTATTATTTCATATTCCATTTAGCACAAGACTGTTATTTGTCATGACCATGCCATTTATTTAGCAATTGGGGAAAATACTTGGATAAAAAGAATATCCTGTAAAAATATTGAAGTAAAGAGACAGAAACAATGACATTTTGCAGCTCTCTTCGTCGCGTTTTCCTCGTTGTGAATAGTTCCCCCTCGACGGGCTGACTGGTCCTTCTCAAGCCATTTATTTAGCTATTGGGGAAAAATACTTGGATAAAAAGAATATCCTGTAAAAATATTGGAGTAGAGAGACTGAAACAATGACATTTTGTGGCTCTCTTCGTCGCGTTTTCCTCGTTCTGAATAATTCCCCCTCAATGGGCTGAATAGTAAAACCGATGAACCCAGGCACCCGCTGACGTCATCCACCTATTGGTGACGCTAGAGCCCTATAATGGTAGGTGTGGCTAACCGGCAGATTAAAAGACTAATTTCTCTTCATCTACGCTTTGCTAAATTGTTGTATATAGTCGAATCGTCTCAAAATATGATTCTAATTCACATAATAATGCTATTTAAGATTTTTTTTTCTTCTGTCGTATGCTCTTTTTAAGGCTTAATGTTTAGCAATAGATGTGTGTGGACCCGAAATCAATGTTGTAGGCCTACATAGTTGTAAAGATTTGTTGGTTTTTCATCAATCGCTATCAAAGAATCGATGTAGAGCAAAACTAACTTGGTAGTAGTTTTTGTGAACATAAAAAACAAGTCAAATTTACTATTTTAAGCATGCGGCTGTAGCTCAAAGCTAACATGCGATCACATTTGATGTCTGACAACATGTGGAATGTCCAGTTATTGTTCACACTCACCTACCATGAACAAGTGTGATAACCGCAGCAATTTAAGACCGTTGCTTTGCGCCTGCCTTCAATATTAATTACTATTAACACATCTGTTTATTTTTTTCCCCAGTAGCTAACATTTGTCAGCTGGTAAAAGCAGCAGTCACATTTGCTCAAATCTAACGTTTTAGCATATTTGACGTATGAAAGTAGCAATTCATCATTGCTTCTATTTTTTAAGTAATTGTTTTGATTTTTTTTTACACCTTTCACAGTAGCCTTCAGTTCTAATTTGTGTGGTGACATGCCAGGCAAAACTGAATTTGATCGATTGGAAGAGGCGCAGTGTATATAAAAATCTAGAAGAAGAGGCAGAAAAGGCCTCCAAATAAAGTCTACTAGTTTGTCATTTAAACAGAACTGAGAGAAAATACACCTATGATAAGTGTTGTTGCTCCATGATTTTTTTTACCTACAAATAAAGCAGGGGGGTTCTCAACTTCAACGCATTTCAGGCCATTCCCAAACCCTACGCAACACATTACCGTAATTTTCGGACTATAAGCCACATCTGACTATAGACCCTACCCACCGACGTCACAAAATCACGTGCTCGCTGTATGGTTCCGCCCACTTGTCCGTCATTTTGTGTCTGTATTATCAATGGTCTCAATTGATCGAGCAATTTATAATGCGTTTCATGGAAGACCCGGTGCTTTCGGATGCCGTAAACTCACTTGATGCGTTGCATAAAAGGCGTTATGTGGAAAAGCTTCAGTTTATCCATTCGCCAGATCCATATTTGATGCCTAAATCGATGTTTTTCGACCCGCTGTCTCCGCCGTATTTGCCTGACATCTGCTAGCTACCCTGAACTGTACAACTATCTTGTCCACACAAAATCAGCCTATTCTCACGAAAGTTTGAAAAACTTTAAGAGCTTGGAGGCTTATAAATACTTCGTTGCTGGTTGGGTGAAACAGGTCCTCGTCCACGAAAATTCGTCAGGAATCTATCTTGTGCTTGGAAAGGTGAGTTACGAAATTTTCAATTCAAAATCTTTTGTTCTTGCTAACATCCACTGTCAAGTCTAATGTATTTCATGTCATTTGTCAATGGAGTTAGGGCTTTTAATGTTTATATGGTTTAGCGATAGCACTCTCACTACATACATACGTGTATGTTGTCGGCGATTAGCCTAGCAATGATCTTAATTGTGGTTGTCAGCCCAAAACCCTCTAAATATATATTAAATGCATCTTACCAGATATAAAATGACTACTACATAATCTGTGGTAATCGTTTGGAGCCCAGTTTTCTCGTCGAATTGCAGCAGCCATCTCGCTCTCTCCTCTCCGGGTCTCTCGGAATCCGGTAGAACTTCAAGTCTCTCCGTCTTCTCCGTCTATCTTCGCTGTTATTGCAACCGACCGCCACACACGCCTTCACCATTTTGCTTATTAATGTTAACGAGCAGAAAAACACGTCGTAAATAGGAGGAATGTACGTAGCCGTAACAGGGAAACATGATGTGTTGACGGACAATTGGGCGGCACCAGTCAGGAGGAAGGAGTTGTGACGTCACGTGGGTAGGGTCTATAGGCCGCACCCAGCAAAATTTGACACGAAATTGGCATTTGTTCATAGATAAACTGCACAGGACTATAAACCGCAGCTGTCCTCACTGTATTATGGGATATTTACACCAAAAGATATTAACTAGTAACACTTTATTTTACAGTGGCGTCATAATACTGTCATTACATAATCATAATCATGTCATGACACTGTCAGGAGCATGATGGCATGATCCAGCAAATTATCTCACTTTTGAATGGATGTTAAAACTCCGGACTGAACATGAATCATGCTAGTGACAAAATTTGCAGGATGACACTTAACTCATTCACTCCCAGCTATTTTCACCGGTGCAACCCCCTTCGCTCCTGGCCGACTGGATTTTGACTGATTTTGCAAGGCCTACAGAAAATTCTGTTCTATTGCTATATAAACATGGAACCCATGCAAAGAAAGAATCTTCTTTCAGCAGGAAAAAAAAGGTAGATCATATCTTTTTCCATTCTTTCGAAATCAGCATTAGAAAATAGCTTAGTTTGAGCAATTTTCCAATTTCTGATGAAAAAACAGAGAAATTGAGCTTTTTGTGAAAACATACATTTCAAACATAACTTTGACTTTAACAAAGCTATTTTTTGCTTATGTGACATCCCAAACATCTGAATAATGTTTTCGTTCTACAAAATAACAAACAACAAGAAAAATAAAGCTTTTGATCGCAAAGTAACAATTTATTTACACATAATTAAACTACTGAACTGTTGAACTATTTGCGCAAATAACAACGGGGAAGCCTCAGTAATCTGATGAGTCCGGATCAAGATCGGTCTCACTTTTTTCATCTTCTTCATCATCTTCATCGTTGGTTTCAACCTCGGGCTAAGGAGTGACGCAACGTGAGCTCCGCAGAACGCGTGTGGAACCTGACGCTGTTGTGGACGTCACCGTCTGTCTCATCAAGATAGATTTTTTTGAATCCTTCTTTGACGATGTTTTCGTATTCTTTTCAAAACACTCCTGCAGTGCCATTTGCCTTTTTTTCCGATCGTTCTCCACATTTTTCTCAAATTCTCACGCGTCTTCACAAGATCCCTCCAACTTCCGTTTCAATCAATCAAATTTATTTATATAGCCCTTTAAAAAACCTGAAAGGCCCTCAAAGTGCTTTACAACAAAACGTTTGTTTCCTGACTATTTTTCTTCACTTCCTTTCTTAGCCTGAGATGAGTTCTTACCAAATGCGCTACTGACCACCAGTGGCCAGTTTTATTGTTTTAAAATGGGTTTTGAGCTTTGTGCATTGTATCTTAGATACATCGGTACCTATAGATGCGTTTTATAAAAAAAATAAATAAATAAAAAAAGACGCATAAATAGGTTTTTGGGACACTGAAGCAAATAAAAATAGAACGCATTTCTACGTTTTTGGGAGCAAATGAGTTAACTAGTAGCACTTTATTTTACTGTGGCATCATAAGACTGTCATTAGATAATTATAATCATGACATGACACTGTCAGGAGCATGATGGCATTATCCAGCAAATTATCTCTCTTTTGAATGGATGTAAAAGATCCGGACTGAACATAAATCAAGGTAGTGACAAAATTTGCTGGATGACACTTAATGACATCTGTCATAAGCATTCATTAATGCCCATGACAATGTCATATCATAATTATGACGGTCTTATGACAATCTTATAACGCTGCTGTCAAATAAAGTGTTACCCATGAACTCAAATATATCAAGAAATAAGCCACTATGGACCATGAGCCGCATGATTCAAAATGAGGGAAAAAAGCAGCGGTTTATAGTGCGAAAATTATGGTACATTTCTCATGCCCATGCCATTTACATTTGCCCATATTGATCTAAAACAATGTGCACTATCACTACAATGTGGTCCGCCACATAGATATTACATAAATCCAGCCATATGTCTAAAGACTGAGTCTGCAGTTTAAGTAACAGGCGGCCATCTTGTGTCGGAGGAATACTCTCGCTTGCTCTATTGTAGTGGATGTACATAAGGTGAGTGTTTTCCTCCACTAAAATACTGTTAATTCGCTGAATTCTTGACGAATTTACGAGTCGCTTGTTATATAACAAACTGTATTACATAGTTGCATTGAGTTCATTTTGCACACTTATAGACGAAGGCGGAAGTGTTCGCTGAAACATGTCATGTAATTAAATCACCTACTACTATAAAAATTTGACTGAACTGTATTACAGATGCTATGATTGTTTCTGGATTTTGAGAAAATGTTATATATATTCTTAAATTTTCAATAAATTTATTGCATTTCTGATTTTGTGATACATGAAGTCGTTTGAAAATCAGTTTGAAATGGAGCAATCTGTAGTTAGTCTTGACAGTTCAGACAGCCAGTCACGTTATGAAAAAATGTGGCCCAGATCGGATTTGAACCACATACGAAAGTGACTCAGGTCGGATTTGAAATGGTCCACTTCTATATGACTTGTCCCGTTCAGACTGTCAAGTTAATACCTGACTCGAGTCGGAAAAACACGAAAAAAATCGGATTCGTGCATTAAGACCTGTAGTATGAACCTAGCCTATGTTAGCGTAGCACTAGCATACTTTATTTATTATATGGTTTGGTTGAACAAAGCAAAAAAAAAAATCTTTTGGATGTGGATTAGGTAGCTCAGGCTTACCTTAACTTTCTCCCGTCGCAGGCAGCAAAAAAGACAGTTGTCATCAAACGACCAGTCGGCCACTTCCTCCGGCTCGCAATCTGTAAAACATAGGCACTTAATTGTGACAGGGTAACAGTTGACATGCACTTGAGAGTAAATGATGTCAGGTAATGAGATGACCGTGTGGACTTCAGTGTGGACCCAGTTTTTGTTTTGCATAATTGTGAAAGGACCTGAAGCGACAATCTTATATGATATTGTGTAAAACCAAAAAAAAAAAACAAAAGGAAGGCTGAAATGCACACAAAGGATACGCTTGCTGTGACATGCTATGCCTTAACATAAATCAATGGATTCCTTACTAAATAGCTAATAGGTTCATTTTTATTCAAGCTGCAACTAATGATATCCTATAAAAACTGGTACATCCCTGCCCTTCACCCAAAACCCAGCCAAGCGAGATTTTAAGAAATCAATGTCAGATTTTTTGTGCTGATAGCGCTGGGTGTCAAATAAAACTGATGAAGATGCAAATGTCTTGACCAATCAGATGAGCAGACAGACCCCTTCCCCCACCTACTCGCGCACTGCTCCCTACCATATGAGAAAAGAGGTCAACGTGGCATTCAGGATTCATGTGACCTCCCCCACCAACTTAGGGCATTTCAAAAAATGTACTTCTGACTCCTTTGTGACACATATGTGGAAAAACACATACATAAGCATCATTATACAATGTATGTGCTTATACTGTATATAATGGTCCTTCTAAAAAAAAAATTGCATATTGTAATAAAGTTCATTATTTTCTGTAATGTACTGATAAACATTAGACTTTCATATATTTTAGATTCATTGCACACAACTGAAGCAGTTCGAGCCTTTTATTGTTGTAATATTGATGATTTTGGCAAAAAAGTCAAGAAAATTCAAAAATCCCTATCTAAAAAAATTAGCATATCATGACAAGGTACTCTAAAGAAGCTACTAACCTAACCATCTGAATCAACGAACTAACTAAAAACCCCTGCGGAAGATACCTGAGGCTTTTAAAAACTCCCAGCCTGGTTCATTACTCAAAACCGCAATCATGGGCAAGACTGCCGACCTGACTGCTGTCCAGAAGAACTGTCCAGGCAACTGGACAAACTAAGCACCTGCGTCCGAGATATAAATACCTGGATGAGCACTAACTATCTTCTACTTAATCCTGAAAAGACAGAAGTCCTTATAATAGGCCCGAAAAGTGTGAGAGACTCTTTAGCTGCCCAGATAGTCACTCTGGACAATGTAAGTGTAGCCTCCAGCACCACAGTTAAAAACCTAGTTTTATTCGAACCTGACTTATCGTTTAAAGCTCACATTAAACAAACCTGCAGAACGGCCTTCTTTCACCTGCGCAACATAGCCAAAATGAGAAATATTTTATCTAAAAGCGATGCAGAAAAATTAATTCACGCATTCGTTACATCGAGATTGGATTACTGTAACTCCCTACTTGCAGCTTGTCCTGAAAGTTCTCTAAAAGGTCTTCAGCTTGTCCAAAACGCAACAGCAAGACTTTTAACAGGAACCAATAGAAGAGAACACATCACCCCTGTCCTCCAGGCCCTTCACTGGCTTCCAGTCGAGTTTAGAATTAAATTTAAAATCCTCCTTCTTACATTTAAGACCATTAATGGTTTAGGGCGATCTTATCTCACCGATGCTCTGGTTCCATACTGCCCCAACAGAACACTCCGCTCTCAGAATGCAGGTCTACTGGTAGTTCCCAGGGTTTCTAAAAGTACTGTCGGAGCTAGAGCCTTGAGCCACCAAGCCCGTTTTATGGAATCAGCTTCCAGCTAGTATTAAAGAAGCCGAGACAGTCTGCACATTTAAGATTAGATTGAGAACATTCCTATTCAACAAAGCTTATGGTCAGGCTAGTTGAAGTAGGAGTAGACTCAAAGTTTAGTCTAAGCTGCACTAGAAGCTATAAAGCTGGGGGAAGTACAGCCACTGAGTTCTATCTCCTTTTTCTCACTCTACCTACCACTTATCTTACTTTATTTCTATTTTCCAATGTTAATATCTAGTTGTCTAGTCTCTTCATCACTAGTCACCCGGTGTCCCCTTTCCCCCTCCCCACTGGGGAGGAGCTATTTTTCAGCTGCAGCCTCCTGACTTTCCGGACCCCACGCTGGATGGACGTCCTCATTGCTACCCCCGTCTCATCTGGCTAGATGGACCGCTTCTTGTTCCTTTACTCCACTGCATCTTTACAGACTGTAACTTCGCCTGCTAATTCCTATTAGCGGTCCTGGGGCTTCCTGTCTATCCGTCCTGGGAGTGGATCTCTCCTGACTGTGGTACTCCCCGAGGCTTCTCATTTTTCTCCCGAAGACTCTGTGGAGTTTTTGGAGTTTTTCCTTGCCGACATGGAGGGTCTAAGGATGGGGGAAACCCAGGACTTGAATTTATTCATTCATCTTTGTTGCTTCATTTGCTGTTTCTGATTGTGTATCATATTGCCTCTGCAAAGCCCTTTGAGACAATGTTGTTGTGATCTAGGGCTATACAAATAAAATTGAACTGAAGTGAATTGACAGAAGGCCATCATTGACACCCTCAAGCAAGAGGCTAAGACACAGAAAGAAATTTCTGAGCGAAAGGCTGTTCCCAGAGTGCTGTATCAAGGCACCTCAGTGGGAAGTCTGTGGGAAGGAAAAAGTGTGGCAGGAAACGCTGCACAATCAGAGGAGGGGACCGCACCCTGAGAAAGATTGTGGTGAAGGGCCGATTCCAGACCTTAGGGGACCTGGAGAAACAGTGGACTGAGTCTGGATTAGAAACATCCAGTGCCACCCTGCACAGGCGTGTGCTGGAAATGGCAGAAGCGCCTGAACTGGGCTCCAGAGAAGCAGCACTGGACTGTTGCTCAGTGGTCCAAAGTACTTTTTTCAGATGAAAGCAAATTTTGCATGTCATTCAGAAATCAAGGTGCCAGAGTTTGGAGGAAGACTGGGGTGAAGGAAATGCCAAATGCCTGAGGTCCATTGTCAAGTACCCACAGTCAGTGATGGTCTGGGGTGCCATGTCAGCTGCTGGTGTTGGTCTACTGTGTTTTATCAAGGGCAGGGTCAATGCAGTTAGCGATCAGGAGATTTTGGAACACTTCATGCTTCCATCTGCTGAAAAGCTTTATGGAGATGAAGATATAATTTTTCAGCACGACCTGGCACCTGCTCACAGTGCCAAAACCACTGGTAAATGGTTTACTGACCATGGCATTACTGTGCTCAATTGGCCTGCCAACTCTCCTGACCTGAGCCCCATAGAGAATCTATGGGATATTGTGAAGAGGAAGTTGAGAGACACCGGACCCAACACTGTGAATGAGCTTAAGGCCGCCATCGAAGCAGCCTGGGCCTCCATAACGCCTCAGCATTGCCAAAGGCTGATTGCCTCCATGCCACGCCGCATTGAAGCAGTCATTTCTGCAAAAGGATTCCCGACCAAGTATTGAGTGCATAGCTGATATCATTAATTGAAAGTTGACTTTTTTTGTATTAAAAACACGTTTTTGTATTGGTCGGATGAATTATGCTAATGTTTTGAGATAGGGACTTTTGGTTTTTCTTGACTTTTTTGCCAAAATCATCAATATTAAAACAATAAACGGCTGTGACTACTTCAGTTGTGTGTAATGAATCTAAAATATATAAAAGTCTAATGTTTATCACATTACAGAAAATAATGACCTTTATCACAATATGCTAATTTTTTTAGGAGGACTAGTACAAGATATCATACCTTTATTGAATACATGTTTATAATTGTATTTGAGAAAGGTTTACGATATTATACTCAATTCTTTTATATTTTTACCTGTCTGAAATAGCTAAACAAGCAAAACATGAATTTGTCATTTCAATTTTTTAATGATGGTTAATAAAATGATGAGATGAAAATATTAGTGCTGCACGAATTAATTGATTAACTCGAGTATTCGATTAGAAAAAAAGATTCGAATTAAATTTTGCTGCTTCGAGTATTCGTTTAATTAAAGTGCCGTTGTAACGGTTTGTTTTGAAAGTGTTTGAATTTAGTTTTATTGATTTGGGTGGATACACGGCCCTCTAGTCTACCTCATTTCACATGGCTGAATCCACCTGCTCCCTGTTAAGATCAACATAAGCTAGGTTTATGTTTCAGCTAATGTTTTTTTCCAATGCATTTGTAATTTAGTTTATAGGTAGATTTAGCCTGTGCGTGAACCATTTGCTAAGAGTATTGTAAAAAAAAAAATATATATAGCATTTTAGCTAGCGGACTTTTGTTCTGTAAGTTAGCCAACTGTTCTTTTGTTGTACATAGATCCTCATACTTATTTCTTTTTTAAATACCGTTTGAGGCTCAGCTATTTAAATTTTTTATGTTCCTTATCCGATTAATCGATTATTCGAACTGAATAGTTCATCGATGAATCGACTACTAAAATAATTGATAGCTCCAGATAATATTCAACTAAATAAAAAATGAATCCATTAAACAAAAGTAGAGATCGAACCGACATGACCGACTGTCTATTTGCATAGGTTGGCAGATCAATGGCTCCTAGGGTGCCTTGTGTGTAAAACCGAAAACATATTTTCGGAGTGAGATTTTAGTCTGGTGCGGCAACATTGCTCTGTGCAGCGGCCATAAAATACACTTGCCCTGACCATGGCCCTTACGGTCCATCGGTAGAAAACCTAACTAAACTCTAGATAGTGATACTGGCCCAGGCCTAGTTAGTTGGGTTCCTTGCACATCTTATATTCCTTGGGGTTCATTTCAGGTGTTTGCAATAAGAAAAGTAGAGCACACTCAGGCTAATTTTAAGCAAACTTGTCCAAAACAAGAAGCCCATTTGTCCTCTGATCATTTCTATTATTTGCCATTGAAATGGTTAGCCATGAGTTTTCTTTGTACAGACTACCATTATTGGTTTGTTTAGGAGGTAGCCAAACTCCTTGTAGGTGTTCTTGTCCTTCTCCCTTTTTAATGTGTTTATCGGCATGCTCTTTCCATAATGAGGTGCACAGTTTGTCCTTGGATTGTTAGCCTTCTACCTTTGTATTTGTGTTTACGCTAAGAAAAATCACGGCATACTTGTCCAGAAAAAAGATGCATTATTGTCATTCAAACATTGTGAATTAATGCAGAGAAAAAGTTTTTACTTATTTTTTAAATGCTTAGCCATGAGGTTTCTTTGCATACACTACCATAATTGTGTGTGTTTCCTGTCTTTTGTCGTTATTTTAGCAGGCATGAAAATGGGTCAGGGGTTAAAAAGGTGAGAAGGGTGTGGAGGAAATATGTTCCAGTACACTGTACACCCCAACAAAATATTGAGCTCTGTCGACCCACACTGTGTTTCAGCAGGGCCGTGCAGAGACCGGTGGAGGGGCGGGTGCTCGTAGATCAAAAGGGGCACATGAACAAGTATTTAATACACCTTAAAACAACATAACTTCAATTTTAACCAGCTTTAGATAATAATTGGCTGCGACTGTGACATACTTTAATTGGGAGGGGGCAACAGTGAATAGAAATCAAAACTGTCATCAACACTTTCTGGCTGTGACTCAGTCAGTCTGCCTCTTTTTTCTTCTTTTTCTGCTACGAGGCATGTCTATGTAATGAAATATAAAAATTTAAGAAAAAAAAAAAAACTGACTCCCCGGTGGCTTTTAGTTTTAAAGCTTTCTTAATTTCTTTCTCTCTCAATAACGATGGAGGTAGATTTGTGTTTTTATTATTCAATCAAAAAACAAAGTTACTTCTATCAAAAACAAAGTTGCTTCAATAATAATACAGTATATACTTTTAATCCCAAAAAAGTCACTTCAATAAAAAAAAATTGTTTTTGATTGCAAAAATAAATTTGAGACAAAAAAGCATTTGAAAACTATTTTTCTTGATTGAAACAAATTTTTCCTTTGAAGTAATGTTGTTTTGTGTTTGGGCCACATTTTGGCTAGGACATTTGTGTCTTTATTATTCAATCAAATAAGTTGCTTCAAACAAAAAAATATATATAAAAAGAAAAACTTTGCACATGTGTCAATCACCGTTTAACAAAGCCTGAGAGGGTTTGAGTAGACTCACTATGAAGCATTTAATAAAGCCAAGCATTTTCTTACTACTTTATTCTTGTTTAAAAATAATTTGGTGGGGCAGTAACATGTTTAAAACTTATCATAATTCTTACATTTTGAAGTGCTTGAAAACCATTTATGAATGATACTTTGGTGAAAAAAGTGAAAAAACATGTCATATATATGTATCTTTTTTCCAATGTAAAATCTGAATAAATACATTGAGCACGCACAAAAAAATGGGGGGTCGCTACTTCGCGGTTTTCACTTATTGCGACGGGTTCTGGTCCCCATTAACTGCGAAAAACGAGGGATCCCTGTATTTCTGAAAAGCTTTAAGAAGCAAGAGTCATTCCCACCACTCGTCGGGCCGGTGTTGTGCCGACACCGGCCGTCAGCTCAAGTCCCAGCCGAAAATAACGCGTCTCGGGCGAACGATGGAAGCGATGCGAGGCGCCCCCCCTCCATCCGAGAGCATGCTGCTTAATTTGACTCAACAGTGTGTTTCTTCATTTATATTACCGCTAAATACACAAGCTTGGCGCCAATTTAACGGGAGCTATGTTTTCACGGGAGATTTGGCTAGCTCTGGCAGTGTTCAACGCAAGCTGCAAAGAATGGCAGTAACTTTACTATATCGCAAAATATGAAAACAATTGAAACCATTACTCACCAAATTCAACCTGCTGGCAAATACAGGCAAGTGTGTATGCTGCGCTCTGGTCTGCTTCAGTGTGGATAAGGCCTGCTTTTTGTTTTCGCAGCCTTTCAATGCAACCAAAGGCTCTCCAAGCACTCCATTTACACGTAGAGTGCGCGCGATTGGAATAATGGAACGCTGTTTGGGCCGATGATTGGTTCTCGTCTGCGAATCATCTCGAAGGATTTTCTGACTGTCCAAGTGTCACTTTTATAAAGAACCGATTTCTTAAGTGCTCAGTTTACGTACTAAGTTAATCACATGATGATAATAATAATTAAATAAAACCTCCCGACCCCCCCCCTCCCAAAAATAATTTCTCCTCGGATCTACGCAATTCACGTAGCTCGCCCTTTTTGACTTCAAAACGGCGAATTTCGCCGAAAGGTGAGAGATTTTCATGCCTGTTTTAGGCAAGCATGTTTACATCGAGAAACGTAGTTGGACACTCATCCATAATGAGACACACATTGATGGTAATCTGTTAATAAATAACAAGGATATAATGGGCTGCTAAAACATTAAACGAGGCAAATTCGACATGCATTCGTTTTAGGATGAAGAAAAACTAGGATTGGAGTGCATCGCGCTGCAGTCACATTATAGCTACAGTACGTCATCAGTTTCTGCACTCTGAAAGTGGAAAAATACCTGCTGCATTTATCGTGAGCCGGTAATGTTCTGGACATTTTACTCGGATGCGAGGCGAAAATGTTCCGGCAAATATCTGTGTCAGCTGAGCCGGCAAATTACATTTACAATTGGACTCTAAAGCCCCTTTCAGATATACGCTGAACTCCGGTTAAATCCCATGATTTAAACGGGTATGAAACGGAGATGACATGGACATTAACTGTGTCACGTCCAAGTATAATGTCCGGTACTTACATGTACAGTGGGGAGAACAAGTATTTGATACACTGCCAATGGGATTGGCAGTGTATCAAATACTTGTTCTCCCCACTATATGTGTGAAAGCAGCAGTTTAATTCCCGGTTCACAGTGTGAAGGCTGATGACATAAATATCATGGCGGGCTGATCGTCATTTCCTCTTTCTTCGCAGTAAGATAAAAAGCGGTAAACAAACATCGCAATTATCAACATGGCAAACTGGAAAGACAACAAAATTAAATTGGAAACATAACGAAATTAAAATGCTACTGGATCTTAGAGCCGAGGAAGTGACAGTCCATCGTCCATCTTTGGAAATGTGCGGTTTATTTTGTTGGTGATGCTGACCAAAAATGACGAAATTTCCGGGTCATAAAAGCCTGCCCTCCACGCACAGAGAGTGCAGAGTCGCCAACATGGGACAAGTCTGAAGGTGTCTAACCCAGGTAATTCCCGGAAATCTCCCAATTTCTGAAAGCCATGACACGGGTAAATCCCACGTCACCTCACACAGGAATTTAGCGGGATATAAGTCTGAAACGGGCTTTAGTCTTAGAACATGTCAGGTAAATATATATGTGCTTGTTACCTTGAAACAGGGTGCTATCTTTGACTACTCCCGGCCCAAACAAGCCTTCCAGGATGCTTTCAAATCCTGCAAAGAAGAGAAGCCACATTAGCGCCCACACAACCATCATGTGATCACTATTAAAAACGCTTTCACTTTGTTGTGTGTATGTATATGCACATTACACGTATATGCCTGCATGTGTCAGAAATCGTGCAGTTCATGCAAACTAACTTAAATGATAATAAAACACAGGACTGCATCATTGTGTCAACGCAGTCTGACAAACACACACACTTAGTCGCAACAGTTACTCCATGCAAGCTGCACTGACATTAGCCAGCAAGATCTACTCAAATAAAGACATGTCTGGAGCTTGTTTTATGTTCACAAACACGCAGCCACACACTCACACACACACCCTGTCTTTCTTCTCTTTAGCGCTAATACACTAGCCAACTAATGCCACTCACTTTTTATTAACAGTAAACACCTAGCTGTGGCTGTTACCTAGCGACTGCATACAGTCTGCATAAATATATAAGACAGCCCCACACCCCCCACGCGCAGCCCCACCCCCCCCAAAAAAATCCGCCCACACGCAACACCAACACCCATCTCCCTTCCCCCGTTGCAAGCTTCCTTGTATAGAAATGTATAGAAAATGAAGACACACAAAGACGTGTGTGTTGAAATGCAAAAAGGTTAATAGGGCACACTCACAGTTCTGCCTAAAGGCTTCTCAGAAATGTTTTTTTAAAGAAAATACTGTATAACGGGGAAGCAGTGATGGTAACACATTGATGCTTGTCATTGCTTCAGCATGTAAAATGTATGAAATTTGGCAAAAATGTGTTGATTTTTGTAATGTTTTCAACTTGAGGGTTTGTGTCAAATATGATGTCACGAGGGTAGAAAAATGGTAAATAGAGAGGACTCATACTGGTATAGTGCTTTATCTACACCAATAAAGTGATGTAAGCACTTTAAAGGATGACATTCAGCCATTCACACAACAGTAGGCAGAAGGGGTGTGACAAAATATCGAAATGGTGATATATCGTGATACTTTGTATCCCAAAAGGTTAGGGATATGCTCCTGCCAAGAATCGTGATATCGTTTTAAAACGGTGTCAATGTTTTAAAAAAAAAAAAAAAAAAAAAAAAAACCTAACAAGTTGCTACCAAAATCGTCCACCATAATAATATCTCAGGGGCCGTTTACATTGTGACTCTCCAAAAATACGAAAAATTTCAAATTTGCATTTGCGTCTTCATTTGAACAATGTCGCAATTCCGCATGAAAACGATGTAGTATTCATGTAGTATTGAAGATTTACAGGGCAACAGAGAATGATGCACTTTGACCCCACCAAGCTCCCTCAGCTCAGAAAAAAAATATGCCCGCCCACTCGAAGCAACGTCATTTTTCTTTTATTCAAAAAGGCACAAAAATTGAAACATTCAACATATTTAATTTAAAAATATTATTCAAACAGTAAATTAAAGCCGACATTCCGCCATATTTGCTGTTTTTAATGTTTAATAGCACCGCTGCACACACCCAATGTGACGTGTACGAGTGCTGACGTTAACGGCGCGGTCTCGCGCCGCAGGAGCCTTTGATATGCATGCCGAGGAAGCCCCCCTCAACCCCCTGCAATCGGATTCTTCCACTTTGGAGGCAGGATTCAGAATTTTTCGTCTTTGCCTTCCGTCTTCTCCGACACCATATGTACGCCAGGCGAGTCCGCTACTCAGTCATTACGTCTTTGTGTCACAGAGTCGCCATGTAAACTGCCCCTCAGTTAACTCTAAGGCTGCCATTGACGGTGCGCAACGCCCAATTCATTTAGACTGGGAACATCATTCGGTTCGATTTTCGGGGCACTTACTTTTCATTTTAGGGCATTTACAGGTCATTTTCTGTTGAGTTCGAGTCACTGCCTTCGTGTTCTGTAACTCAAAATAAAGAGGTTGTGACCCGACCCATAAAATACCCCAAAATCTACAGTAAGTAACTGAAAATCAACTGGTAAATGATCTTAAATGGCCCAAAATCACCTCATTGCCTGGCATTGGGTGTCACTGACGGCCATAGACGTTCAATCCGTTTGAAGTGGGAGGGATGGCAGCGAATGAACGAATGTTCATTTTCTGCCACCCTCCCAGTTCAAATGGATTGGACGTCTATTAGTGATAAACTCATTCCAATTCCCAGCAGAAGCTTGTTTTTCTGTTTATTAGTTGTTTGTAGAATATCCTACAATGATTTCCATACCAATGTATCGATAATCGTTGTATCGCCATATCGTCAGATCATTGTTATCGTGAACTTTGTATCGCAAATCGTATCGTATCGTTAGGTACCAAGAGGTTCCCACCCCTAGTAGGCAGTGCTGCTGCCATGCAAGGCAGGTGCTGTGATGCCCACTGAGAGATATTCAAGGTTCAGTACGTTGACACGGAAAACTTCGAAAGTGGGCAGTCAGGACGAGAATTGAACTGCTGACCTTTCAGTGACTAGACATTATATATAAAGTGCAAAACATGCCGAATCAGCTTAATTGGCCATATGCACAGTAGACTCCAATGATGATGTATATGGCAGACAACACAGACAAAAGCAGTTTCTGCTCTTGCACCCCTCTTTAAAACAAACTGCTGTATTTTAAGCCAAAAGAACTGTTTTGTTTGATAGAACAATATGTCTATATTCTGCCATAGCAGTTTCATGGCGCATTAAGCCCCCGAACTATTTTCAATTTGTCCGTTTTACCCTGGAGAGCCCTGTTTACAGACACCGAGCAACCGCTTTTGTTTCAACCCAGCCATAAAAAGAAGTAATTATATTATTTGAAATGTATCATTTTTAGCTTGGACTCATTAATTGATGTCTAATATTTAGTTAAAAAAAAAACGACTTTATAAAATTGTTCTTTCACATAGTTTAAACTTTTAAACAAAATACATCACAATGAAAAAAAAAAGTGTCTGTAAATGGGTCACGGTTACTGCCGATATTTTAGATGATAAATAATCGATCCAAAAAAAGGAAAAATTGAAGAAAAAAAAGACAACGGGAAGATAATTTGAAAAAGAAAATCTCGACCACTCCTTGATGTCTGTAATTTCTGCATTGCGACGCTTGTTATATTACCGCGTTCTGCCAATAAAATCCTCAAAAAGTCCAGCTGTGGCCATTCACACCTGTGTCTTGACACTCGGTGAGACATGCTACACGGAGTTTTTGGATCAAAACAAAGAAAGTACGCGATAATCTCTCGTTAAAATCATGGTGTCTTTAATCATGTCCTCTCATGCGCTCACCTCGAGGTAGGGTTTACGGGTTTAATTTTTACTTTTTTTAAAATGCCTTCCTGTTAAAAAAATTTCCTCCCCCAGAAAATTGAGATTTTAAGCTTTCCAATGATGTATCACAAATGCATATAGGACAATTTTGAAATTTGCTCAAACTGGGGGTCTCAGAGCGAAACATTAAGTCACCTGAGTGTTTTCCGCTATATACATTGTAAGATCAGTGGAAACAGAATGCAACTAAATTCAGTTTTCTGCTTCATGGATTTAAAAAAAACAGTTTTGAATAAAATATGTATACATGATAGAGCTGGGCGAATTTGAGATTAAGGTCTTAGATCGAAAACATTTTTTAGGCTGATCTTGGTGACTCCATGCCCACTGATATCAGGTGCACTGGGCAATCTCAACACTAACAAAAGCCATCTGGAGCAGGGCTGGGCAAACTGTTCCACAAAAGGCCGCAGTGAGTGCGGGGTTTCGCTCCAACTCATCAAGACAACACCTTTTCACCAATCTGGTGTCTTACAAGTGCAATCAATTGATTGCAGCTAGGTGTTTGTTTCTGCAGAAACCTCATTGCTTAAACTATCTGTGTGGGATTGGTTGGAACAAAGACCAAGACCTACAGTGGCCCTTGAGGAACGGCTTACCCACCCCTGATCTGGAGGTTGCCACTCACTGGTTCTAATATTTGCATAGAGAATATAAATGAGGCATATTTTAAATCTATACATGTACATTTGCTGTGATTTAGTACAATGCTTTTGTCGCATGACCAGTTTCTGTCTATGTCCCGTTTTTTCCCATGACCCCCCCGATCTTTTCATGGGTTGCATGCCAGCAAAAGTCAACCTCTAACAGTGATCCCCAGTCTTGACGAAGCGTATGTGTGTGTTGGCGTCAAATGAGTGAATGTTGTATTTGAGCCCAAAAAGGACCAACCTTGAAAAATATCATTCTTAAAACAAGCGATTGCGCATTTCCATGTCTTTTGTCGGTCACTCAGGATCTTCTACAAAGACTGAGTTCCTACCTGCAATTTCAAAGTCCCGCCTTCCCACCCTCCACCGATAGCCACGCACAGAAATGAACTTTAGCCGCGGTCCCTTTCTTCCAATTCAATGAATCATCTTCTGGGGTCAATGGTAGTTCGCAAACCAACCAAGTGGTGCGTTACCACCTTCTCAAACTTGTTTGGCATTGAGTGCCGTGGTGGCCGAGGACCGTGCATGCTAAGCCACAATCTATACCGGCGCCTGTCGACCCTAAAACGTTCAGTGGAGTAAAGCGCCAAGCAAACTTTAAGCCAAAAAAGACATAGCAGTCAACGATGACAATGAATAATGTTTAATAAGCAAAACTCATTTACATTAAACGTTGTGAACAGACAGGATATTATGGGATATATTATTAACATGGGATGCGATTGGCCAAATGAGATAACAGTCAGCCACAGGCGAAAAAGCTTACCAATGTAGGTCATGCGCACACACACACACGCTCAGGGAAGCACGTAAACACACACTATGTGAATGATACATGCTGTACTGTACATACATTGCATGAGACGGGATGCAGACAGCATACACACTACGCTCACATGAAAATACTGTACATGTCGGGAAGTATGTTCACAGAAACATGTATGGAGGGACTCACACAAAACACACACTTGCAGGTATTGTAAGTATATTAGCAGAGCACTTCCTAATTCCCAGAGGAAGATGATGGGCGCCATACCATTTATTTATTTATTTGTATTCTGGGGCAGCAGTGAGAGGAGGGGGGGCCTAATAATCTGACTTATTAACTAATGAAAGAAGAAAGATCTAAATATTACTGTAACCTATTACCTAAGACTAACTTTGCCCTAAAACTTTTGATAATTATTTTGTTTTATTTTATTCTTACTAGGGCTGGGCGGTGTAGGCGAAAAATGATCAGGATTTTTTCCCCCCTCATATAATAATAATTCTTTTGTGATTGTGTTAAAAAAAAATGAATGAATAAATAAATATTGTAAAACCAATTCACAATTCACAAATGTAACGTATATAAGGGAAATAAATAATAACTGACAAACTATTGTCCTCAATGAATTGATGAACTACTGAAGGCAAAGAGTAAAAATGGCCTGTTTTAAGTTAATGTCATGAATTGTTTTAAGTTTTACTCTTGATGTGAGACAGCTCAAACGTAGTGGAACCGTAAAAAAAAGGAGTATACAGTAGTTTATTCATATTTGCCAGTGAGGAAGCTTGTGAGCAGTTGGGAAACATGTGTAGGAAGTCCATGGAATGTTGACGTTTCTTGTGACTAGCACATAGCAGCTAAATATAGTGCAGCATGAACATTCATAATTCAGCATGACCAAAGCCTCATTCTTGGCCAATCAATAGCTCATTAGGGCCAGAGAGCAGCGGGGGGGCGGGACTTAGGTCACAACCGCACTTGACATCCATTCAGCTTCATTCATTATTAACATGCTTCATTTAGCTGTTAGCATTAGCAACGGCACCAAGCTCCTTTTGGCTGTGATAAGGAAACAACAAACAACACTGCCAAACAGTTTTTAAGCTAATTTGAAATGGAAAGGTGACTTTGTACAAGATTTCAATATCTTTCACCGTTTCAAGCATGAGACTGAATTGAGTGGATGAAGTTTTTTTGTAAGTCAAAGCACCCAGCATAAGAGCAGATTTGAAATTGGTGACGATGTGATGCCATACCGCAAATTATGCAAAGTGCCTGATCACTTAACACTCAGTACATGCCCACTCATCTCAGAAGGACATCTCACTGCTGCTTTAATGATGTCCAAAGCTGGTGAAGACCGCAACGCTCAGACAAGTTTAGAAATTGCTATAATTTATTTTGGGAGAAATCCCAAAGCATTTCCGAATATGGACATTTGGAATGATTCCGCTGGCATTCAGAAATGGCAACACTATTGCGAGCTGTTTCCTCCACAAGCTAACCCCAATAACCTTCGTCTGTTTTTCAGACAAACACAGGACCGTTGTGCCGAATTAAAACCGCAACATGGAAAAACATGTTGTGCGACAATGGCAGACACACCGACAAAATTCGTGATGACACGGCGACATGACATGACATGTCAGCTGATACGCTGTTTCTTCACACAGATGCATTTCCATAGATGTTTCAAGTGTGAATAACTTGCAGAATAATTTGTACAAGTCTTCTTATAGTTTTTAATTCATATCTTCTTGCACATGGTCTTCTATATTAGGGAGGCCATTTTGACACGCTATTGGCGGGTAACGTGCACATGACACTGTGACAACATTTGTTTTTAGTGGAAACATTTTGTTCTCCCGAGTTGAGTGGTTCATTTTGAACCACTTCAGATGTTAGTGATGATTAGCAATATGTTAATAAAATATTAAACACAATAAGAGTGTGTGTTCTGAAAAGAAATTGGATGCTGAATGTCATGCTACTGTTGTTCAGGCAGAAAAAAAGTGACACATGCTCACTTCAATAGTTGCTGTTAACTGATGATTAATTAAATGGATTGTAGCATTTCAGTTACAAATTAATGAGATATATCTCCTCTTAATTGAAGTAAAGAAGCATTTATTCATGATATGCTATCAATACAAATGACATTTCATTCAGTTTCAGATGAGCAGACAACTACATTTCTTTGCGCAAAAATTCCACAGGTCTGAAATAACCCATTTCCAACAATAAGTTGATGCCGATGACATCACAGCTACATATAAGACATTGCTTCATTAATTCTGTTAATTCTGTCAAATAAGCTATTTGTCATCAGTGTGGTTGACCATAATGGAACTCCAAAATTAAATAAATTAAAACAATTTAAAATAAATACTATGAGCGTTTTTCACAAGGTATTTTTTTTCACTTTGTCTTTTTCTACAAAGGCCTTTCAATTTCACAATGTCGTTTTCCAGCACAACTAAGCGTGTGCTATCAATCAAATACATAAGGCGGAGTCCAGAGTCGGTTAAGGCAGGGGTCCCCATCTGCCGGGCCGCGGACCGGTACCGGTCCGTGGCGTATTTGCTACCGGGCCGCACAGGAATAATAATTTATTAACGACCGCATTCTGGCCGCTTTAACCCTGTGCCCCTGCTTAACACACCGATATCCCTGTCTACTCTAGATATAATACTACAGGATAAATTAGAATGTCGTCAAGAAATCCATTAATTGGACTGCTAGCAGTACATCTTGTTTTGTGTATATAATATATCTATGTGCGCTTCTCCTCGATAATAACGTATTACTAGGCCGCAGGAGCAGCACATTTGTTCCAAGAAATAATTAGCAAACACGAGCAAAGATGACTGGAAAACAGACGTCTTTGGAGATATTTGTTACGGCGAAAAGGGCACCTGACAAGCCAGAAGATGAGCCTACAACCTCGAAGACCCATGAACTGCGAAGGAGTGGATTCGTGACCGGTTTGTGAATAAACCGAGTGATTCAAGCATGTCTGTGCAACAGAAGGATCAGCTTGTAGAGATCGCAAATGATGGCGACCTTAAACGTACATTTGAGACAACAACTCTATCAAGGTTCTGGATTAATGTCATTCCGGAATATCCTGACACCGCTACAAGAGCATTGAAAACCTTGCTACAGTTTCCAACATCGTATCTTTGTGAAGTGGGCTTCTTAATTAATGCTTAACGACAAGGCGAAGTGGTGTGCAGTTGTTGTGTGCAGCTAACACGGCAGGATGTATCTGAGGAGAACTTCTCTACAAGTCCTTCCATGATCAAACGTAAGTTAATATTCCTTTCTTTAAAGAAAGTTTGTAGTGTTTACTTTGGAATCGCTGCATTGACGGCCATGTTTAACGTTACGCGCATGCGCAGAACCTAATCGTTGCAGTTTTTGATGGGTTGCAAAATTTGTCAGAACACTGGTCCGTGAAAAAAAGACCCAAATAACACCGGTCCGTGGTGCAAAAAAGGCTGGGGAACCCTGGGTTAAGGGATACGCTGGATCTGGCTAGCTGTGCTAGTTTTTGGTAGCGTCACTTTCAGAGTTACTCAGAGAAGTTGCGAACCAGTTGGATAGTAACAAAAGGCCTTTACCGAGAATTTCAGCAAAATGTTTTTGATTAGATGGCTTCTGGAAGTTTACCTAACAGTTCATCGACGCTACCAAATGTTAACGACCAAACATTACCAAATGCTAGTCCAGCAAGCCAGACTACACCATCCAGCCAATCACTTAACTGACTCCGCCTTATGTATTTGATGGACAGAAGGCAATTCATTGTGCTGAAAAACGACATTATGAAATAAAAAGGCCATTGTGGAAAAAGACATGAAAAAAAATTATTTGTAAAAAAACACTTTTCATCTAGTAAAATCCGTTTGTGCTGAAAAACGACATTATGAAATTAAAAAAAAAAAAAAAAAAAAAAACTGAAAAACTATATCTTATAAAATCTTTTTCATAATAATATTTCCTTATTTTACAATTTAAGGGCCATATTGCATATATTTATTACATATTATATATGCAATATATAAAATATATTACATATATTTGTTATGTTATTTATCATAATGGTATTTATTTAAAAATGTTTTTATTTATTTAATTTTAACCCTTTTGGGGTTCCATAGACCAGCTGTACATCTAACTCAGGGATTGGAAAACTTCCACAAAGAGCTGCAGTGGGTGCAGGTTTCCGTTCCAACCCAACAAGAGGAAACCTTTTCACCAATCTGGTGTCTTGCAAGTGCAATCATTTCATCGTAGTCAGGTGCTTCTTGTTTCAGCCGAAACCTCATTGGTTAAACTGTCTGTGCTGGATGAGTTGGAACAAAGACCAGGACCCACTACGGCTCTTGAGCACCAGTTTGCCCACCCTTGATCTAACGTCTTGTGGGATTTGGACCACACTTGATTTTACCCTATGAACTATACCTTGTACAGCATGTGGCAGTCTATCACTCTGTGAATATATGTGACTGTCTGGGGGTGAGCAGCAGGTTGTGTGCTAAAATGTGTGTCTTTAAGTGTCTGTGTTTGTGCGCAGGGGTTGTTGAGGTGTGTGCGCGTTTGTGTGTCTCTTTGTTTTTGTGTTAGTATGCTCATGGGTGAACCAAAGACGGGTCAACACACGCTCACAATAATACACGCACACGCCCTAAATGCGGCGTATAGATTCAATCTGACGCGTCTGCCAAAGCAAATCCCAAATCTCATTTCATCCTTTTCTCTCAAGAAAAACACATGAGGAAACCTCAAAGGAGGCTGATGCACTGACGTGCACGCACACTCACACACACTCAGAATTGCAATCAAACACATTGGATTGCTGGAGTTGCTATCGATTGTGCAAATTAACACAATAATTCATGGCCACACCCCTCACATACATGGACAATCATACACAAACACACACGCAGCAGTGCTTTAACATGGTGTGGTTTGACTTTGATTTATCACAGTAGTATCTCAAAAAAAACAAGAATCAGCAACAAAATAGTGCCAAATGTATGCAAAATAATTAGGGCTGTCCAACGATTAAAATTTTTAATTGAGTTAATTACAGCTTAAAAATTAATTAATCGTAATTAATCGCAATTCAAACCATCTATAAAATATGCCATATTTTTCTGTAAATTATTGTTGGAATGGAAAGATAAGACACAAGATGGATATATACATTCAACATACGGTACATAAGGACTATTTGTTTATTATAATAATAAATCAACAAGATGGCATTAACATCATTAACATTCTGTTAAAGCGATCCATGGATAGAAAGACTTGTAGTTCTTAAAAGATAAATGTTAGTACAAGTTATATACATTTTATATTAAAACCCCTCTTAATGTTTTCGTTTTAATATAATTTGTAAAATTTTCAATCAAAAAATGAACTAGTAGCTCGCCATTGTTGATGTCAATAATTACTTACACAATGCTCATGGGTGCTGAAGCCTATAAAATCCGTCGCACCCAAGCGCCAGCAGAAAGCGGCAAAACTCCATAAAACACAATTAACAAGTGGGCATTTCACTGTACTGTCATTTAAATCTGTCTGAGCGGGGCATGTGCGTTAATTGCGTCAAATATTTTGACGTGATTAATTTAAAAAATTAATTACCGCCCGTTAACGCGATAATTTTGACAGCCCTCAAAATAATATTATACTTTTTAGCATTAAAATATGCCGTATAATTTCACATTACTATTGTGGATGAACACAATTCAGTGGTACCTCTACATATGAAGTTAATTCGTTCCAGGGCCGAGATGGTCATATGTCTAGCAGGATTTTCTCATAAGAATACATTATAATACCATTAATTCGTTCCACAGCCTGAAAACCTAGACTAAGTCCTAAATAAATTCTGCTGGTACTATTGCAAATAGCAATTTCACAGAGCAAAACAAATAAATCATGAATAAAAATCGGAATAATAAAATAATAATAATAATACCTGTAATAATGCAACGAATCGGGTTCCAATGTGGCGGATGTTTTTTGTGTGGTGTACCTGAACGCATCGTGTCGCTGATTTGACAGAGTGAGAGAGGACTTTTTACTTTCACTTTGTTCAGCTGCGGCAGACAGTAGATGTTTAAAAACCTGACAAAGCTGGCGATGTCACCACATAATAACTGTCACCTTAACTTATAAAGACTGGAATGGAGGTCAGAGGAGGACTGTCGAGACCTCACCTTTTTTCTTTTTCGCCACCTGGACTAACATTCTTGAAACCCATGTTGATTTCTCTCACAAGAAAATCCGTTGTGCGTCAGTCTTGCGGGAAAACAAAGAAACTGCGGTGCTGTCATAAATCGTCGTATTTTGAGCATGTCGTCAGATGTAGAAACAAATCGCTTCGACACACGATCTTTTCGACATCCGATGTGAAATTTGACTCGCCATTTGTTTCTACATCCGACGACATGCTCTAAATACGACGATCTATCACAGCACCGCAGTTTCTTTTCCCGCAAGACACATGGCAGATTTTCTTGTGAGGGGAATCAACAATGCTAGTGCAGGTGGTGAAAAAAAGGAAAAAAGGGGATGCTTAATGTTACCATTGACATAAAGATATGATAGAAAAATACGAGCATGAAGTGCGCATCAGTGATATGGGTCACTCAACAATACATTCATTACATTCAATTCATATATGCAACAATAACATCAATTTTTATTGAGAAATGGGAAAATCCTGCTCGGCATATGACCATTTCGACTTACAAACAACATCCTGGAACGAATTAATTTCGTATGTAGAGGTAGCACTGTATTTAAAAACAAATTACATTTTGAAAGTATTTCAAAATGAGCAAAAGGCAATTTATTGTTTCTTCACGGCCCTGTAAATAATAACGGAATCTCTCATAAATGATGACACTGGGGGAAAAAAGACTTGCATGGCATTTATTGAATTAGATCTGAAAATTTAAAGAAATAAAACACAGTTGAATTTGGTCAGTGACAAAAGTGCATAATTCCAGCCTATATATAGCCTAATGCTTTGGCAAGTGAGGGGAAAATGGGTTACTAATTTGCAGGATTGTTTTTCTGAATATTAGGGCTGTCCCAAACGACTAATTTTCTCCCGATTAGTCAGCCGACTATTTTTACGATTAGTCGACTAATCTAATAATTTAAAAAAAATTTTTTTTTTTTTTTTTTTACTAATTTAGCAATGAAATTTTTGTTGACGCTTATCAATTCATAAAAACATATTGGAACACTCAAATTATTTATTAAAGTAAAAATAAACACGTAAATGACAATAATAAATCACAAATAAACAATGAGTTCAAATGCTGATAGAATTAACTAGTGTAGCATCCCGATTGAAAAGATGGTCTCTTAAACTGATGGTTTACAACTTTGATTCCATCCTTGATGTAAACACACCGTAAGAGCTACGGTGCACACAAATAAAGCAACACAATTAGAAATTAACAAAAACTTTCCACCTTTTTTCTTTTAAACCTTATTTATATATCTATGAATTGCCTTTACCTTAATTTATTACCTTATCATTGACAATCTCTCCCTTGAGTGCAATCACTGTATATACTGTATATATTTATGACCTTTTAACCTTATATAATTTTCTATACCATAAAATAAACCTTTCAATTAGCATTAAGAACAATACTAATAGCACATATAGGCCCATTGGCAATGAAACATTATTATTTAGTAAGGCGACAGCACCCTCTGGTGTACAAAAAATGAAAAGAAAAAAAAACTTACAAACTGCGTGAAGGCGCTTAGTGTTTATTCACGGCCGACGTGCAGCCAAGCTTGGCATTGAAGAGACAGGACAGAAGAGTGTACTCTCCTTTGTTTCTTTGAAATAAGTCAATGTTTTGGACACTCTGGTGCGCTTTTTTTTTGGCTTTGTGCCGCTTTCCCCGCTTGCAAACAGCATCCGACATTCTAACTTTCCACGCATGTTTTTTTAACCCTTCATTAACCGTCGACGGGATGTTGTGCTTGTCGACGGATTTACGTCATCGATGACGTCGACTATGTCGACTAGTCGGGACAGCTCTACTGAATATTGCCTAGTTGTTTGAACAAAACAAATAAAAAGCAAAAAACTTTAATCTGATTATGCAAAATTTCAAGGTAAACAAGATTTAAGAAACATGTTATGGTGATGTATTTTCAGGATGTCAAGGAATATCTCGAATATTATCATCCGACAAGTGTGCAAAGTTTTGGTAGCAAGCTTAGCATGCCTCCACAACCCGAATACACATTAGCCCGTTTCAAAATAAAAGCCCAATAATCATCTGTAACGTCAAACAGTACAAAGTATTGCTTTTATTTTGAAGATGCTCCATGACTACAATCTTACGTTGACTTTCTCACGATAGCTGCTCAAAAATTGATGTATAAGGCGGAAAACACAGACAAGACTGAAGAAGCATTTTCTGCTCTTGCACTCCTTTTCAAAATAAACTGCTGTATTTTAAGCCAAAAGAACTGTTGTGTTTGATAGAACAATATGTCTATATGCTCCTATAGCAGATTAATGACGCATTAAGCCCCCGAAGTATTTTTAATTTGTCCCTTTTACCCTGGAAAGCCCCGTTTACAGAAGTCGCGCAACCGCTTTTGTTTTAACCCAGCCATTAAAACAAGGTAAGTAATTATATTTATCAATCAAAATGTCTTTCATTTTTATCTTAGAATCCTTAATTGATGTCTAATATTTCGTTTGAAAAAAAAAACGACTTTAAAAAATGATTCACTCCCATATTTTAAACTTTTAAACAAATTACGTCACAATGAATAAAATGCCGTCTGTAAAAAAGTCACCTATATCTACCTCATAACTATCGATTAATTGTATTGTTTTGTTACTGTCACATTTTCCCCAATATGTTAGACGATAAATAATCGATCCAAACAAATTTAAGTTTAAAAGGGTAAATATATGAAAAAGAAAATCTCGTCCACTCCTTGATGTCTGCGATTTCTGCATCGCGACCCTTGTTATATTACCATGTTTCACCCATAAAATCCCCCAAAAATCTGGCTGTGGCCATTCACATCTGTGTCTTGACACTCGATGATATGTGCTACATCGAGTTTTTGGATCGAAACAAGGTAAGTATGCAATAAAATCTCGTTAAAATCATGGCGTCTATAATTCTGCTCTCGCATGCTCTCGCCTCCAGTTCGGGTTTTGCTGTTTAATTTTTTTTTTTTTTTAAATGCCCTCCAGTTAAAAAATATTCTTCCCCCCAAAAATAAAGATTTTAAGCTTTCCAATGATGTATCACACATGCAAATAGGACAATTTTGAAGTATACTCAAATTGGGGGTCTCAGAGCAGAACTTCAAGTCACCTGAATGTTTTCCGCCATAACTATATTACTGGGGGACTTTGTATCAACTGAGGAGCTTGCCATCAATACGCTCGTATCTCGTCTTCACGAACAAACATTTGTTTGAATCATTTTTTATTTATTTTTTAATAATAATGATGCTGATGCCAACACTACTGCAAACATCAAAATAGTGACATCACATCTGTTGATAAGTGACAAATTTGACTTTAATAGACTTGTTTACCACCAAAATGGCTCTAAACAATGTTATAGCACCGAAAAAAAAACTTTGGTGGTGCCTCATAAAAATGAGAACGATAACAGCGCAGACACATACACTCACACACACAATTGTTGGTCATTTGAGTGAAATTACTGTGCTAATGAGCTTATTAAGCTGTGAAGACCAGGAAGGAGGCCGCTCAGCGCTAATTGCCGCAAACCCTCCGAAAGTGAAGACCGCTGCCAAGAAAACACCCATTGTGCGCGTAAATGTGCTAACGAGAAGCTAATTAAAAGCAATTAGTAACTAGGAATGAATGAGCTCAGTCTGTGTGAGCCGCTGGGCTGGTGGCTCGGGACCATACCTGACACTTCAAGCGCAGGTTGTTTAGCCTAGAGCATCTTATCAAACCGCTGCTTTAACTATTGTTGCCTATCCGCCGGCCTATTGGCCTCCAAGGTGTTTGGTGCTGGTGTGGCTCCTATGGAAGCACTAAGTAGTGGTTGGCCTTGACTGTCTAGCTGAGTGAAATAAGGATTCTGTGGGGTTGGCAGAATAGCGACACATGTGTGATTAATATTTCCAGAGTGGTGGAAATCTTTGTTCAGTGGCATTAATATGGTCCTCACATTAACCTAAATGCGACTTCTGGTCAGCAACAAAATTGATTTGAAATGATAAATATGACAAACAAGAAACTCTTTTAAACTGGAGGACAAAGAAGACTACGGAATTCAAGAGTCAAAGGGCGTCGGTGTGGTTTTCTGCTGTGTGTCAAGGTCGCACAAAAATAAAGAAGAAGAAAAGGAAGTACGGCGCAGTGGAGGCGGTGGCTGGGACTCATTGAAAGTCTCAAACAAAAGGAGAGCGAGCTCGCGAGGCGCCCAGAGAGCAAGGTAACATTTTCTGTATTATTTTTCTTTCATCAACCTTCTTTAAATTCCTCTCAGGCAGCAGAACAAATTATTCCTGTGAAAAGACAGCAAATGAAAGACGCGAAAATATTTCTATACAGGAAGCTAAAGGCAGCGACCTTGTCTTTCCACTTTTGCCAATAAGTACCTTGGTGAGCACCAGGTTGACATTCTCCTTGCATTCAAACTTTTTCAAAAAAGAATGCAGTCGCATGAAAGTACAGTTAATGTATAAATATTTTGGGGTCATTTCTCTTCTTAGTTTCCTGTTTTTTCATTATGCTGCATTTTTAACTTTGACAGGTTCCTGATTAAATTCTATTAAAATATAACGTCCCATTTCAGGTGAAAAAAACATTTGGAGTTTACTTAGATGGAAATCTTTTTATATTAAATGTTTAAAATATCATCAAAGTTCTTTTTGTCTGTTGGAAATATTTTGCACCAAATGTTCTGAGTTTTCAAAATATATATTTTTTTAATCTATTCTTGTTTGTTTTTAAATCAATTTAGCTTTACTGAAGGACTATACTGTACAGTGCTGGCCAAAAGTATTGGCACCCCTGCAATTATGTCAGATAATGCTCAATTTCTCCCAGAAAATGACTGATGCTTTGGTCGTAATATGTTCATTTATTTTGCTTCCAATGAAAAAACACAAAAGACAATGAAAAAAAAAATTAAATCATTATCATTTTACACAAAACTTCCCCCCAAAAAAAGCTCTAATTTTGTCTCATCTGACGAGAGAACATTCTTCCAAAACGTTTTTGGCTTTCTCAGGTAAATTTCGCAAACTCCAACCACTCAAACATACAAACAAACTCCAGAAGTGGGGTTTTCCTGGGTATCCTACTATAGAGTCTCTTTTCATTCAGACGCCGACGGATAGTACTGGTTGACACTGTTGTACCCTCGGACAGCAGGACAGCTTGAACTTGTTTGGATGTTAGTCGAGGTTCTTTATCCACCATCCTCACAATCTTTTGTTGAAATATCTCGCCAATTTTTCTTTTCCGTCCACATCTAAGGAGGTTAGCCACAGTGCCATGGGCTTTACACTTAATGATGACACTGCGTACAGTAGACACAGGAACATTCAGGTCTTTGGAGATGGACTTGTAGCCTTAAGATTGCCCATGCTTCCTCACAATTTTGCTTCTCAAGTACTCAGACAGTTCTTTGGTCTTCTTTCTTTTCTCCATGCACAATGTGGTACACAGACGGACACAGGACAGAGGTTGAGTCAACTTTAATCCATTTTAACTGGCTGCACGTATGATTTAATTATTGCCACCACCTGTTATGTGCCACAGGTAAGTAACACGTGTTGTTAATTACACAAATTAGAGAAGTATCACATGATTTTTCAAAGGGTGCCAAAACTTTTGTCTGGCCCATTTTTGGAGTTTTGTGTAAAATAATAATGATTTAATTTTTTTCCCATTGTCCTTTTTTTTTTTTTAATTGCAAGCAAAATAAATGAAGATATTACTAACAAAGCATTTGGAATTGCAATCATTTTCTGGGAGAAATCGAGCATTATCTGACAGAAATGGAGGGATGCAAATACCTTTGGCCAGCACTGTATGTATGTTTGGGGTTGTTATTATTTATTGAGTTTATTTAATTAGAGTACATACACATAAGAAAAATCAAACATACAGTATTGATACAAGTAAATACAAAATGTGAATGAGTACAGGGAAAGAAGAATAAATGTGGTACTTTCTGCTCCTTTTAACATGCAATATTTGCATTTCACTTCATTCCATCATGGGCTATCAAACTCAATTTAGTACAAACAACTTGGCGCTTTTTTGCTATTACGTCACATACTTGACCGTCAAACTACGCCTATTACCCGAAAAATGCATCTTCACTTGTCTTTTGTGTTATTTAGGCAACGAAGGATTCTCATGTGACGTCATCTAAAATAGTGTGCCACCATATTTGCCATCTACCAAATATAGTACACATATGATGACACATCGTGCTACACCATTCATCCATCAATCCATTATCCCTTTACGTCATAATTCAAAAGTTTATCATTTTTAGCGGGCTTTTGCCTTTTTATTCCCCAAAAAACAGGCTGTCTCAAGAACTGTATTGCTTTTGGGAGCACAAACTGAGAGGTGTACACTGTACACACTGTATACCACTGTACAGTACAGTGATGTGAAAATATTCGTTAAAAAAACAACAACATTGAAGGAAAAAGTAAATGCTGCACGACTGAATGTGAAACGTTCCGATTTGCTGGACTAAATGAACATTTAACGATAACTTAAATGCAGAATTTTAGAATATATATTTTGAATATCCTCTTGTATATATTTAATTCTGCCTTAAGATCGATGGGATCACAGAGGAAAAGACCATCTGTAGTTGCTTCAGAAGAAAGTCAGGATTTTGCATGGAAAACCAGCCAACGAGCATGTTAGGTTTGCCGAGTCTGTTAGCACGTTGACTGATTTGGAATTCAGCTTCCTTACTTCTCTTGCTTACTTATGTCTCTTTTAAATAGATACATCAGGCTTTCCCTCATCTCAGGCTCATTGACCTCTTGGCTTTCATATAAACTGCCTGGTAGAATACCCACAAGAGCAAATGATGGAGGGCATCAGATTTGTCGTGACATCACGATAGGCGAACAGCTGAGCTACTGGAGAGAAGAAAATCCAATTTGTGCAGGCTGGGGCTCAGCCAACAAACACAGTGGGCAACAGTGAGGGTAGTTAGTAGGTAGGTAGGTTTTTAGCATTTAAAGCTGTTGATCAAAGGTAGAGGAGGGTATAGGCAGTGAGCTAAGCAAGGCTAAAACAAATACATCCATCCCTCCATCTTCTGCCGCTTATCCAAAATATGGAGTCTAAAAACTTTTGACAAAGGGTATACAGTACATTGTGCAAGCTAATAAACACTATTGTACACTGTCACACAAAACGAGAACGGGAAAGATGGTTAAACTATTCATTTAAATTGACATGCAAAAACATTTTTTTCAAATTTAATTCATCTGTTTCTTTGATCAAAAGCATAGAGAAAAAAAACCAAATTTTGAAAATTTACACATTGAAATTTTTTTCAGAAATTTATATGAACAATTACAAGATTTGGAATTTTTGGATAAGTGCTTAGCACGTCTCTCTCGCAGTTCTGAGATCAAGAGTTAATTTCCGGGCTCTGGCCTTCCTGTGTTGAGTTTACATGTTCTCCCTGTGCCTGGTTGGGTTTTCCCAGGGTACTCCGACATTGTATTTAACAAGATAGTTGTTCCCTGGCCACGTCTGCAGCTCCTGCCTCGTTCTCCTGATTGACTCGGTCATCTGATGGCTTTATGGCTAGAAACTTGGAAGTTTGCAAGATGGTCCTGTATGATGAATGAACAAATCATACAGGACCGTCTTGTTAGCAAGCATCGGTGTTTTTGGCAGCCCTTTTAATTTTTGTTTTAGTCTTAGTCTTTTGGACAAAAATACTGAGTAGTCTTAGTCATATTTTACTCATTTCAAAATGTGTTCATTTTCATCTAGTTTTAGTCGACGAAATCGCATTAAAATTTCGTCTAGTTTTAGTTGACAGTTACTCAAAATGTTTTTGTCTGTAAAATTCAAAAGTTTTAGTCCAAAAATAAAGGTTTCCAACAATTTCAAATGAACATAGACAGACGAGCACAAACTGTAGCGTCTACAAGGACAACTTGGTGATGGTAATACAGACTCAGCAGGAAAATTACATAATTTTCAACTAAACCCACCTGGAAGGCACGAACTGTATGTTAAAAAATGTTTTCCGAACGTTTAACAATGGGAAGTTTAGGATTTTTTTTTGCTATTCTTAGAGTCTAGCCAGAAATCCGTATTTCCCAGTAATGGCTCATTTACCAAACAAAACTGCTGAAGTGGGCTATCAGCTGAATGCCATTTCACCAACGGGCTCTCCTCTAGACTTACTGACCAGAAAAGCCAAGTGGCTCCGCTTTAGACTGTCCAGCATTTTACTAGGATGCTTGCCATTCTGAAGCTAATGCTAACGCGAACGCTACACTAGCGCTAGGAGTTACATTTAGCATCTGATGATCACTCAGTACAGACCTTTAAAGGCTAAAGTAGCACTGCATATTCTCTCTTGCCAAGAAAAAAAAACAAATCTTACCGTGCTTTCAAACAAGCAAGATTGACTGCAGCTTAGCTGCTACGATGCAAGCTGACGCACTCCATGTACAAAATGAAAATGTCACGGATTGTGAATATATAAAAGAAAGTATGTCGCATTTTCCTAAAACTGGCATTTGTCTCATTATGTTCTAGTCTCCCAAGATGTTCGTCGACGAAATATTTCCGTTATTGTCATTGTTGACAAACACAACACTGCTAGCAAAGCTACCGGTTTCATCCAAAATCCGAAAAACTAGGTACTGTATCAGTATGTGTGCGAGTGATTGTCTCCTTGTGCCCTGCAATTGGTTGCCAACCAATTGAGTGTGTACCCTGCCTACTGCCCATAGTTAGCTGGCATAAGTGGCAGAGATGAATAAATTAATGAGTTTTTCCTCATTTTTAATGCAAATGACTAACATGTTCATGTTATCTTTTGACAATTTCGTTTCACGTTTAAAATGCAGTGTATCTTTAAATATATTTAAAATGTACTTATTCTTTTAGACTACATCTACACTACAATGGATAAGGTTATTTAGAGTAGGAAGGTGAAAAAAAAAATTCATACCCTACATGATACCTTGCCACAAACTGCTAATTGGGATGTAAGGCCCATACTTCCAAGGTTGTGTGTGCTGAGCAGCCAGGGCACGTGGTTAAATTCCTCCTGAGATTTAAAACCTCGGGATGACACAAAGGGGTGCATGTACGAGAATCAAAGAAAGAGCGCCACACAGATTTTATTCTTTTAAAAATACAAACAAAAAACATCAGCATTCAAAACCAGTCTTGCTTGGCAGTTATAGTACACTTTGTAGGTATGTCTATCATTAGTTGTCAGACAAAAAAACTATCAAATAGCTGTAATATAGCCCAATAATAATAATAATAACAACAGCAAAAGTAATAGCTGCCCATCGGCTAACAATATTAGCTAGCCGTTAGCACACAGTGACAATGGCTTGCTTTTAGCGCTAAGCCGTAGGTGTAGACCAGCGGTCGGCAACCCGCGGTTCCAGAGCCGCATGGGGCTCTTCAAACAATTTGATGTGGCTCCTTATGTAAAATTTAAAAATGTGCATTTCATGTATTGTGGCGCTTAGAAGATTCAAAGGTACTATACCGAAATTTTTGTGTAGATTTAAAATAATTTTCTACTTCATGAATGCTCCACTAATTCCCTGATAAGTACACAGAGCCCTGCAATTTTAACTGAGACTGCCCCAAAAAGCCCTTTTCTTCTCTTCAATAGAGAGTATTGGGGTCGTACGTTTGCTGTTTTTACATTTCTGGTGCTGATTTGATGGGTCAAACGCTCATTGCTTTATGTTCATGCTTGTACAAGCATGCACACAGGCTGCAGTTACGCTTTAGGCCGGAGGCGGCAGTTACGAGTAAAAAAGTGACAAACTCCGTATGGCATCTTTAACAGAGGGATTTGGCTTCGCTTTATAAAGCAGAACAATTCAGGCTCACATTTATTATATCTTTGTTAGCAGAACACTCACACGGGTCATTAATTCATATATATTATACAATATATACATTTATATTAGGGGTGTAGTGGTACGCACGACTCGGTATGTACTGTATCTTGGAACGGGTGTTTCGGTTCGGGAAAACAAAAGGGTTTTTTTATCACAGAATTGGAAAGTTTGTTCTGTTGGCTAAAACTAAAAATAAGCTCTTATTAAAGTGCAAAATATAAATAGAAGAGAACATCAAACTTGTGAATTTGTCTTTTTATTATTCTAACATTCTTTAGTTAACAATTTATGCACAAAAATAGACAACACACCATTGGCCCCATTTCCATGCAACTCTGCTCGGTCTTCCTAGATTTAACACATGGTGTCCTCCCTCACTCACTTTAATCATCTCATTTTTAGCTCACTTTCTTTTGCTTTTCTATGCCTTTCCGTCGTCACGGAAACTAAGCTTTCCCAGTGACAATACACATATTAAGATAGGTGCCGCAAAGGCCACACACACACACACACACGGCAACAACAAAGCAGAACAAAGGGATAAAGGAAGCAAGTGAGCAGTGACCACTGACTCACATTGAACAAGAGAAGGATGAAATAAACCAGTAAAACCAGCGCATGAACACGTCTATTAGTGATGCCATCTTTACACAAAAGTTCTCTGAAATATTAAATAACATGTTTTGTCTCCATTTTAATATAATAATAACTGAATGAGTTTGTTTGTGCTTTTGGGTATTTATTTGTATGATTTTGGAACAGATTCTTGTGTTTTTTTAAGGGTTTTTTTTGTGTTTTTCTTAAGTTTAATTTGTACATGTTTTATGTAGTTAAAAAAAAATCTATTTCGGACTTTTTATTTTATTTTATTTTATTTTACCAATTCTACTTCGTTTTACTTGTTGTTTCTTACATTCCAAGGCAAGTTTTTGTATGTGTTTTTGTGCATTTTTGTCTTTTATGCCTTTTTAAATACGGGCTCTTTTGGTAAGTTTGACTGGACTTATGCACTTCTCTCAACTGATTTTGCATTAGTTTTAAGTAGGCCTGTCAAAATTATCGCGTTGACAGGCGGTAATTAATTTTTTTTAATTAATCACGTTCAAATATTTGACGCATTTGACGCACATGCCCCCCTCAAACAGATTAAAATGACAGCACAGTGTCATGTCCACTTGTTACTTGTACTTTTTTGGTGTTTTGTCGCCCTCTGCTGGCGCTTGGGTGCGACTGATTTTAAGGGTTTCAGCACCATCAGCATTGTGTAATTATTGACATCAATAATGGCGAGCTACTAGTTTATTTTTTTATTGAAAATTTTACAAATTTTATTAAAACGAAAACATTGAGGGGTTTTAATATAAAATGTCTATAACTTGCACTAACATTTATCTTTTAAGAACTAGAAGTCTTTCTATCCATGGCTCTCTTTAATAGAATGTTAATAATGTTAATGCCATCTTGTTGATTTATTGTTATAATAAACAAATACAGTACGTATGTACAGTATGTTGAATGTATATATCCGTCTTGTGTCTTATCTTTCCATTCCAACAATAATTTACAGAAAAATATGGCATATTTTATAGATGGTTTGAATTGCGATTAATTACAATTAATTAATTTTTAAGCTGTGATTAACTTGATTAAAATTTTTAATCGACAGCCCTAGTTTTAAGTCATTTGGGGCGTATTGTATGTTCATTTGAACCTTTTATGAGTATGCTTTCTTGTTTTTGAGATTGGCGGTGATGAATGTTTAGGACATGTTTGCAATTGAGATGTTTTTTGCATTATTAAATCTTTTTTTAAACGAATTTTCTTTCTTATATTTTTTTGTGTGTTTGATAGTAGATACAGACAGACAGACAGACAGACAGACAATGTAATTAAATACATGTTTTGTCTATTATACAACAGGTTATATGTTTGTTCTTGGATTTTTTTTCCTGGGTTTTGTTTATTTCCTTTGAAATATTTGAGATTTTTTTTTTTTTCATTTTTCTATGGGGACAGTTTTTTAGGTGCTTGTTATGTTTGTTTTAATGCATTTTTAAGGTGTTTTTATTTTTAAGCGCCTTTGCAAATACTTTTTTGTTGCCCATGTTCAATACACGTTTAACTATGTATTTGTGTATGTTTCACTTTGAGGTATTTAATAATATTTTTGTGCTGTGTTTTAATTGAAGGTGTTTTCAACTGGCCGCTGTTAGCAGCTGTGGGGATTGTCTGAAATGAGGGTGCGCTAACGAGGTCAGGGGGCCCCGAGCTGCTAAATCAAAGAAATATTTCGGACTCGCATGTGTGTGCGGTGGGGGGGGGGGGTGTTGTTTATATGTGCGCTTTGGTTATCATATGATGTCCACATGAAGCAGAGCTGCAGGCAGAGGACAAAGAAGCTCACAATGTTCTTCTTCTTTGTCTTCTCGGCGGATGTCTTGGTCTCATTTGGACATTAAGCAAGTCAACTCTGACCTATTTGCAAACGCGCCAGCGCACCCCCTACTTCTTGCTACTACACTAACCACCCCCCATACACACAAATACTGTAGGTAAAACCATAGGCAGCAGGCTTCACAGTGGCCAGATGGCAGCGTGGAAACGGACCAAAATAAAATATGCATACAAGAACGTGATGTGCCTTTTTGAAAGCCAATGTACACTTCAGAAGGTACACTATTTAACCGCTCTTTATTGAAGCTGATATTGCTCGAAGCCGTAATGGGCCTTCCTACAATATTTGTAAATATATGTCTATACATCATCAGAGGTACTCACTATGTCGATCGCGATTGACTGGTAGATCTCAAAGATAGTGTCACTCAATTAAGTCCTTTTTTGGAAAAAAAAAAAAAAAAGTTAACCAAGTCCTTCATCTCTTGCTATTGGATTTTATTTTGAGACACATACAGGTCAACCAGTTAAGCTTTAGCAGAGGGGCCAACGTCAGGGTCCCTTTAGCCTATCCCCCACCCTCTTGACATCTGGGTTTTGACTGACAAACAGTACATGACAACAAGTCACATCTCATTTTTACACACAGTCACAACACATGTAGAGTGAACCACAAAATTTTGGTCACCATTCAATTTTTTCTGCAAGCCTGACTTGTTTCGTTGTTGTTGTTTGTTTTTGTTTGTTTTTTTTAAAGCAAAGGCTTCCTTCTGAGTGAGTTTCCATTTAGTTCAAATAATTAGAGCAAGGTAATGACAAAAACACCTTCAATTGTTGTTGTTTTTGTAAATACACAAGCAGCTTGTTGGCGAGTGGGAATGCAGAAGGCATTTTGGAGGCTTAAGAACTTCACTGAGTTTATTGGGGCACATGACACACACGCACACACGTACGTGCATGAGCACAAATTTAAACACAGAGTTCAGACTTTCAGGGCGCATGCCCAGAACAAACCTCTATATAATAACAATAATATATATATATATATGTATATATATATATATATATATATATATATATATATATATATATATATATATATATATATATATATATATGTATTATATATACTAGGGATGTCCCGTTCCAGGTTTTTGCACTTCCAATCCGATACCGATATTGTTTTGCACTTCCGATCCGATACCAATACTGGCAGATACCGATACCGACCTTTCTGAGCATGTGTTAAAGTTTAAAGTTATTTAGCCTCCTTACTTAGTAGAGCTGGGAATCTTTGGGCACCTAACGATTCGATTACGATTACGATTCAGATGGTCCGATTCGATTCTAAAACGATTATTGATGAACCCCCCCTTTTTTTTGTTTAAAAATTTTTTTTTTTTAATGTTTTGTACATTTGTTCAAAAATACTCTCAGGCTAAACCAAACTACTATTTCAGTATCAAGTTAACATATAGCAGTAAACAAATATACAAAAATAACAGTAAATAAAAAACTCCAGTCCCCATTCTGTATCAGCAGCTTTAAACTACATTCAATTAATTTAATGTTGTGAATCAACCGTTAAAGTTGTTAAAATTGCTCCCGTTAATCCATAATTTCCCTTTTGTCAACTTTCGACATGTGAAAGTTTTAAAACTATTTTAAAGATAGATTCAAGTCAATATTTTACCGATTTAGGAGTATTTTAGATAAAAAGTTAATTCGGTTTGCTTGGAAGGTTCGCTACAACAGCCTTGCAGAGAAGTGTACTGCTTTAAGATGGCGGCCGTTTACTACGTTTGCATCTAGCTTTTTGTAGATGTGCTGCAAATGCTACCGCTACCGTAGTGCATCTAGTCTCATATAAATGATATATCTACCGTACCGTTATGTGGATGACGTACTTTTGTAGCAGCTTCAGGTATGTTGTTGTGTTTTTTTATCTCGTGGCATGAGTTGAGCTAGAGCCGTGAGTTGAGCATTGGCATTACCCGAGGGGCCGGGTAATGAGAAGCATGATGTTTAGCTACTCTCGCTCCGTTGCTCATTGACCGCGCGGCGAGCTGAGTGTGTTGTACATCCACTTTACTTGGCATATTTCAATAATCGGAATTTGGATGTTTGTGAATCGTTCTCGAATCTTCCACGGCCGAATCGCGAATAATCTAAGAATCGGAAATTTTGCACACCTCTATTACTTAGTTGTCAGACTCATGTTGAAAAAGGTTTTAGTACTCTTGATAACAACTAGCCAGCTGAATTAGGTGAGTTGGAATATCACACAGCGGTTGGTAACAAGAAACTGACCTGTTTATTCAGTGACAAACACAAAACATTATAAATAACAAACAGAAATGGCATAGTCAGTCAGTAAAACGTGCAAATAATGTTGTAAACTGTCTTAAAAAAGCAAAACACACCAACAACCTCAGTGGAAAATCCCACAAATCCCCCAAGCTATTAGATGCTTTTAGGGATTCGTGCATTAGTTACAAAAATTGTATAAAAAGCCTCTCGGGTTTAAATAAACGACTATTTCAGTATCAAGTTAACATTTTAAAACAGTAAATAAAATACTCAAGTCCCCATTCTGTATCAGCAGCTTTAAACTACATTCAAGTCTTTTAATTTTGCGAATCAACTGTTAAAGTTGTTAAAATTGCTCCCGTTATTCCATAAGTTCCCTTCTGTCTACTTTCGACATGTGAAAGTTTTAAAACTGTTTTGAAGATCGATTCAAGTCAAGATTTTGCCGATTTAGGAGTATTTTAAATAAAAAGTTAATTAGGTTCACTTGGAAGGTTCACAACAGCCAACTAGGGAAGTCTTCTGCTTTAAGATGGCGGCTGTTTACTAACGCATCTGGTTTTCAATACTTCAATGTTGCTAACGCAGTTGAGTCGGTCGTGAAGCATCTGGTTCTATATACATATGATATCTATTATCTCCAGTAAAACGACGTTGACGTAGTTTGTAGTGGCTGTCAGCAGCAGTCAGGTATTCTTGTGTTTTTTATTCAGCGGCATGAGTTGAGCTAAAGCCGTGAGTTGAGCATTGGCATTACCCGGGTCTAAGACAAGTTATGTTTACTTTCAGGACGCAATGCGGTCAGTTTCTCATTGCGTCCCGAAGACCGCGCTGTGTATTAGTTCCGCTTTACTTGACAAATTTCAATAATCGGAATTTGGGTGTTTGTGAATCGTTCTCGAATCTTCCACGGCTGAATCGCGTGTTGGATGGTGCGTCTTTACTCACGTGAGATAATGGCTTGTCATCCAGAATGAATTCTTCGGCAATGACTCTTGTTATTCCCTGGGCTTTGGGACTGTCGAATGCCAGTTTGTCACGCATAGCAAAAGTTTCTGCCAATGTTAGTTGCGTAGGACCTTTCTTTTTGTCTTCGGTTTTCTTAACATACTCCTCATATTGGTTGTGGTGGTATTTCACTAAATGCTTGATTAGGTTGGTTGTATTAAAACTTCTTACAGCTTTACCACTACACTTGACTTTATTGTGGCATATGTTGCTCTCTGCCTCTTTGTCTTTGTCGTCCTTTAAGGTGAAATGATCTCACACAGCTGACATTTTTACCGATAAAGTCTCTCGGTAAAGGTCTCACGGTACAGTTTTAAAACTTTCACATGTCGAAAGTAGACAGGAGGGAAACAATTGATTCGCAAAATTAAATGAATTGAATGTAGTTTAAAGCTGCCGATACAGAATGGGGACTTGAGTATTTTATTTACTGTTTTAAAATGTTAACTTGATACTGAAATAGTCGTTTATTTAAACCTGAGAGGCTTTTTATACAATTTTTGTAACTAATGCAGGAAACATTAAAAGCATCTAATAGCTTGGGGGATTTGTGGGATTTTCCACTGAGGTTGTTGGTGTGTTTTGCTTTTTTAAGACAGTTTACAATATTATTTGCATGTTTTAATGACTGACTATGCCATTTCCGTTTGTTATTTATAATGTTTTGTGTTTGTCACTGAATAAACAGGTCAGTTTCTTGTTACCAACCGCTGTGTGTGGTTTTCAAACTCACCTAATTCAGCTGGCTAGTTGTTATCAAGAGTACTAAAACCTTTTTTCAACATGAGTCTGACAACTAAGTAAGGAGGCTAAATAACTTTAAACTTTAACACATGCTCAGATAGGTCGGTATCGGCCAGTATCGGATCGGAAGTGCAAAACAATATCGGCATTGGATCGGAAGTGCAAAAACCTGGATCGGGACATCCCTACTGTGAATGCTCTGGTTTTGAATGAAAAAACTTTCCCAGTCTAAATGGATTGGGCGTCGAGCACCGTCAATGGCAGCCTTAGAGTTAACTGAGACACTATTATGGTGAAAGATTTTGGTAGCAACTTGATGGTTCCTTCGATTCTCGACAAGAGCATATCGATAACCTTTTGGGATACAAAGTATCACGATATAGCACCTTTTCGATATTTTGTCACTCCCCTAAAATATATATATATATATATATACATAATCTTATACTGTATATACACACATGCACGCCTACACACAGAGACATATACGGGGGAAGGTTTAACAACTGGTCATAAATATTTCCCTTTTTCAAAATCAAAGGTCTGCTCTACTCCTAATTTGCCCCTCCGTGTGTGCGCGTGTGCCTCCGTGTGTGAGATGAAGCGCACAGGCCTGTAGGAGTGGGGGAGGGTCTTTCTAGTCTAATAATATTGACATACAGGAGGAGTAGAGGAGGCTGTGTGCATGAATATTACATATTAGCCATAATCCAGAAGGAATGTACATTCATTGGCAGTGCCACACACAAGCACGCATACACGTAAATGTTTGTGGAGGTGGTCCAAAGGTGTTGGGTCCAAAGAGTGTGTGTGATAGCGCGAGACACACCTCTGCGCTAAAAAAAACACAAAAGTCGTTAAGCCTAATTTTGAAGTGAGAATTGTGGATCTCTTATTTAAGCACAACAAGGCCACCTACTTTACTGGATATTATATATAGCACAGTACATTTATGGTACTTGCAGTTTTGCTGGTGTTTTAATGAACGTTTGTTTTGCTAGCTGGTTTGGCTTTTTTTCCATTGAAGAAGTTCTCTAAACTTGTTTTTTGCACTTGTTTTGTTGGCTTGTATATTTGGTTTCACAGGTGTTTTCTCCATGTTTTGGGATGAGTTTTTTTTTCTTGTTTTACTTTCATGACTACTAAAATGCTTGGTGTGTTATAGCAAATTTTTGGGGACGTTTTTGTGCTTTATCATGTTTTTGCATGAGAGTATGTGTATTTTTTGGAGATTTTCCTTTGTTCTTTTCAGAATACGAAGACTAGAGATGTGCGAAATTTCTGATTCTTAGATTATTCGCGATTTGGCCGTGGAAGATTCGAGAGCGACTGACAAACATACAAATCCCGATTATTGAAACACGCCAAGTAAAGCGGAACTAAAACACAGTCAGTCAGCGCGGTCTTCGGGACGCAATGAGGAACGACTTGTCATAACAATGCTCAACTCACGGCTCTGGCTCAACTCATGCCGCTAGATAAAAAAACAATAACACCTGACTGCTGCCGACAGCCGCTACAAACTACGCCTACATAATGCTACGGTAGATATCACATGTATAAAGAACTCGATACGAAATGACAGTAGACTGTATGGAAAACTAGATGCGAAATGATAGACTTGCCGGCGTTACTAAACAGCCGCCATCTTAAAGCAGTAGACTTCCCTGGAAGGCTGTTGTAGCAAACCTTCCAAGTGAACTTAATTAACTTTTTGTCTAAAATACTCCTAAATCGGCAAAATCTTGACTTGAATCTTTAAATGATGAAAGTTTTAAAACTTTCACATGTCGAAAGTAGGCAGAAGGGAAATTATGGAATAACGGGAGTAATTTTAACAACTTTACGGTTGATTCAAAACATTAAATTAATTGAATGTAGCTTAAAGGTGCTGATACAGAAGGGGGACTTGAGTAATTTATTTATTGTTTTGAACTGTTAACTTGATACTGAAGTAGTCGTTTATATAAGCCTGAGAGAATTTTTGTATAAATTTTGTAACTAATGTACGTAACATTAAAAGAAGCTAATAGCGGGGGTGGGGTGCATCAATAATCGAATCGTTGCCTCTGAATCGTAATCGAATCGTTAAGTGCCCAAAGGTTCCCACCTCTAAAGAAGACAACACCATAATTGATTTCTTTACATTTGTGAGGAAAGTAGCGAGGTCGAGAGGTGGGCAGGTCACAAAAATCATACAAGGGATTCATAATTTATAATGTTTTGATGTATGATATAATTTTATGTCATGTTTGTAAATAAATCATCGTGAATTCCGCGCTTTAAGCTTGAAATCCTGAATTGAATCAAAATCGCAATATCAACCCGAAAGATCGCATTCAGATTTTTTCCCCAAAATTGTTCAGTTCTAGCTTGCGCTAATGTGAAAAGGCCTAAACGGTTATATGCAAAATTTAGTTAGAAGAAAGGGTTAGAGGTTTAAGCCTTTTGACAGTATTTAGAAGTGATTGCACTTTGGTAAGCATTAGGGTGTCGGTTTAGAATTTGGAAGTGGCTTAAACGTTAGCATACTGTTGTTAAGGTTTTGCGTTTTTTGGTTTTAAGCTTTTTGATTTGATTCACGAGGTCGTCCTTGTGGCTGAGGCGTGTAACATGATGGCAGCAAGCCACACAGGGCAGCCATTGTTGTGGTTGTGTGTGTTAATTTAGCGCAGAGGACACGTTACACGCAGCGTCTGGGAAAAATATGCTGATATTCATAGATTATCGCTCTTGAAGGAAAACACGCTTGACCCCGAACATGACAAACATTCTGTGACTTGTTTTGGCACAACACAAGTCCCTCGTGGCACTTGAGCTTCACTCTCTCATTCTTACAAATCAGCAGCAAAATAATTGTTCGTCATCATCCAGGTTACTTGTCTTCACAGCTTTGAACACATCAAATTGGTTAGGTGTGAGTCAAAAGTCAATGTCAAAGGAATGTCAAATTAGCTTTGATCTAACGTTGATTGCTAATAACTTTCAAATAAAATGCAAGCACTAATAAGTTTTACTGCTAACGTCTTCTAGGTCAAAATTAATTTTTGAAAGTACAGGTAGTCCCCGGGTTACGAATGAGTTCCTACACTGGCGACGTAACTCGAATTTCCGCTTAGGTCGGAATTAACCATTTAAGTAACCCTTGATCCCCCTTAAATCTCAAAATAACTATCCAAAAATGTGTCATTGTACTGTCCTCGCCAGTATATTGGAGCTAACTCCTAGCTAGACAGCGAGCTGAGGTCCAAAATGAAGATGTCAGATGTCCATGTGGTTTGCTGACTTTATTCAGCTGCTCATGACATCAACACTTGCAGAATAACACTAAAATAAAAATTAAACTAAATTAGTGTAATCTTCAACAACAGCAATTCAAATTTTCGTTTTAACTAGCTGTTGATGCAGCAATAACAATCCACATAAACGATTAGCATATATGTGTTAGCGCCCCACATCATCAAAAACAATTACATAAACTCCCCCCAAGTATTCAACCACAATTGAAAACCACAATAAACAGTAAAAAAAGGTGTTTCTATAGGTGATGCCTCTGTGGATGCTTCACAAGCGCAATTGTGCACGCAGGATTCCAGCCGTCATCTTTGCCCTCTCTCTTACTCGGCTGCGCAACTCACTTCTCCGTGGATCACGGTAAAAGGCTGGGTGAGGCTACGATGTGCGCAGCCAATCTACTCACAGAATAAAGCCACTCTTATTGGCGGTCTCGTTGTGTCGATCATAGTAAGGGCGACTTTGATGGCTCATTGGTTTTGTCATTTGTCAGTCTCAAACCAAAAACCAATCACATGCCTCAGATGAGTGCTATTTACAGTATGTTTTGCTGCGAAACCTTCTTTTTCGTGCCTCAAAATGAAACGACGCATATTTTTTCAGTTTTAGTTTTTTATGAATACTTTTGAAAACCCCACAAATAATTGAAACTGCCAATTTCAAAGCACGAATTGGCGAGGGATCTCTGTAATCACAGGTGACGATGTATGAACTTTACGCTTACAAATGATTCCCATAAATCCCATCTGGTCAAATGGCATATTAAACATTTCGATGGAAGCTTTAAAAACCTGAAATGAGTTTTTCAACATTCCCTTGTAGGACGTTTTCATAAGCTAAATCCTTTTATATGCTTGAAACTTTCAATCACTTATGTAACTCAAACACTAATTAAGGCAAATTAATTTGCAAATACCACATTGAGTCACATATTTCAATTTTTTAAAAAAACAACCTTGATGAGGACTATCATATTTTGTCAACGTACCTACATACAGTTAATGAGGTCTTTACCTAACAGAGTGCTTCTCAATAGATGAAAGTAGGAATGCAAAGTTTTTCCCCTCAAAGCGAAACCAATACCCAAAACTTCTTAGTTTGTTCACATTTGGATTAAATGAAAACAGTGGTTTATAGAGGTGGGAATCTTTTGGCACATAACGATTTGATTACAATCACGATTCAGAGGCTCCGATTCGATTATAAATGGATTATTGATGCCCCCGCAGTCAGGTATTATTGTTTTTTTTATCTAGCGGCATGAGTTGAACATGATATTTACTCTTGGTCCGTTCCTCATTGCGTCCCAAAGACTGCGCTGACTGTGTTTAGGTCTGCTTTACCTGGTATAATTCAATAATCTGAATTTGGATTTTTGTGAATCGTTCTCGAATCTTCCACGGCCGAAACGCGAATAATTTCAGAATCGGAAATTTCGCACGCCTCTAGTGGTTTATATCATATTTTTAAGTCTATTTGGTTGAAATAAAATACTTTGATAAAGCCATAATGAGAGCTTTTCAAAATTGTGTAAGTTTCCAACAAAGAATGTTGATTCATGAGCCAATTTGAAAACCATGATAAAAGCTTTTCATTAATATAATTAACTCTTAAGAACCAACCCCAGAAAAAGACCTGTGAATCCTGTGATACAGTAGCATGAATACAGGCTGGTGACACGATGGTAAGAGACAAAACAGTCAAAAGTTTGTGGCGCATAACTAAATACAGTAGCATTTATTCATACTGTGTGAAATGATTTTCTGTACAGTAGGCCTGAACGATATTGGGAAAAACTATTGCTGCGATTTTTGGGGGGGGTTGCGATATATTGCGATATTATATTGCGATATAAAAAAATTTTTTTTTTTTTTTTTTTTTCAAGATATTTTCACAAGATGACTTAAATAGCTGTTTGGAAAGACTTTAGATCACCACAGTGTACAGGCATCCCTTGTTTTTCGCGGTTAATGGGGACCAGAACCCGCCGCGATAAGTGAAAAACCGCGAAGTAGCCCACCCCCCCCATTTTAATTTTTTTTTTGTGTGTGTGTTTTTTGTGCCCAATGTATTTATTCAGATTTAGCATTGGAAAGAGATACATACAGGTTGACCCCAAAAAAAGTTTACACTCAGTTGACTGCTTGTTTAAAAGCCATTGAAACATATCTAAATAGGTTGTCATGCTTAAGTGATTCATTAAGGTCACTCAATGCAGCTGGTAATCTCTCGTCTCTACAATTCCTGTGCTTCTGCTGAAAATGAAGAAAACTTTAGCTGTACCTGAATTGCTGCGTGCCGGTCTGACACCTACTGAGATTGCAGCAAATCTGAGAATATCCAGATGTGCAGTCTACAAAGTTAAAAAGAAGCTGAAAGATATTGGAACAGCCTCACGAAAACCTGGGTCTGGAAGTGCTGATCTGTGCGGACCAAAAAGTTGATTGACAAGGTGATATGTGGCCACCCCAGAGTCCAGATCTCAATCCCCTGGATTATAGCATATGGGCAACTGTGGAGGACAGTGCCTGTAAGAAGCCACAAACTTCTGTGGCAGCCTTGGAGAGGTCCATTGTTAGATCTTGGGAAAAGATGACAGCATCCTACATAAAGAAGCGTTCCGCAGGCGCCTGGAGGCTGTTGTGACACTTAAGGGAGGACACATTGAAAAATAGAGTGTACTGTACATGTTCTTTACAATAATGTATAATTTGTGATTCAATTCTAATTCTAAGCTGAATAAACATGGCATTTAAGTTGTATTACGGCAGTGTAAACTTTTTTTTGGGTCACCGTGTATAAGACATAAGTGATTTTAAAAATGTATATAAATAAATGGTTTTTAAGCACTTTAAATTTCATAATTATGATGTTTTAAACATAACTGTCCAACCAAATCATTTTTGAACAAGAATAAAGTACTGTAGCAGATATATGCTTGGCTTTATTAAATGCTTCTGTTCATCTACTTTAGCTGTGACCGTTGAAGTGACATGTAGAAATTTCAAACTCCTCATGATCACTTCTGGCATTTAAATGTCTCCAACGTCCCCACAGTACACACATTCATTCCAGCGAGGCTTCCTTGCAACTGTTTAACAAGTTAAACGATGATTGACAGATGCCCGTGTGAAGTCTGCTTCTTTGGCCAGATCAAAGCCATTGTTGTGCCGCAGTGACTGAGAGGATCAAAAGGCTGGGAGAGGGAGGGTAGGAGGCTGTGCGCAGACCAGAAAGTGAGGCTTATGTGGATCAAAAAAAAGAAAAACTATCGCACGTGCTTGCGATGGGACTATTGCGCACACGCATATCGCGATGGCGATGTTTAAACGATATATCGTTCAGGCTTACTGTACAGTATGTATTCAACACGAACAAAGCCGAAACAACCAATGTGGTGATCAGTTGTAGCTTTGCTAGACATCTTGTATAAAAGGAAAAGATTTTGTAGATGTTTAAAGTTCCAACGAGTGCTTTGTCCTAGTGTAATGCCATTGAGTCAGTCACCATGAAAAAAGTGCTTTTACTTGTTGGTTACGCATAACTCCTATTACGTACGGAACAAACCCAATCAAGTACTAAGTCTAATTAAAGGCCATGGTAAGGACTTTCCAGAACTATAATGTGTTGACATCATGGACCCCTATAAAACACTTTATTTTTAAATGCTTTAACTCATTGGCTTTCATTTACAGCGATGGCCATAGATGTCTGGTGATTTAAACAAAAAATTGATTAAACTAGCAAATCTGACAGACTCGATACACTCCCTCTTCTGTAGATTCCGAGGAATTTGGAGCCTGCTGCTCACGTCGCACACTGACTTCATTGTTGTGTCCGCGGGTTTAAAGATCACCAAGAAAATGAAAAATATATATATTCTCCTCCTCCAGGAAGCTTAGGTCTACTTAGTCATCGCCACTTGGTTGTCTCCACTGTGAGCTTGAACACACAAATTAATACACAGTGACACAGTGAAGCGCTGACATTAGACGCCGGAGGACATCTTCATGTTAAAAATACAAAAGTGCCACATTTGATTCCAATGAGTTAATATGGCAACGGTGCCCACGCGTCAATTAAGTACTAAGGGTGTCTGCTGCTGCAAACACACATACATACACAGACACCCATTCACGTGCACATCAACAACACACATGCACACTAAATGGCTGATCTTAATCAAAAGTGAAACAAACCTTGGACGGCTTAGTTTTAATTTTTTGTTTTAGTATCTATTTTAAGGGGTACAAAAATTGTTCTGGGCTATAAAATTAAAAGAAACGAATTTGGATGAATTAATCATTTAGAGCCAATGTTTACCTAAAAATTCAAGTCCATCCTTGACAGTAAATCTGATTACTGTGTGTTTGCAATAATAATAATAATAATAAAATAATTCCATAGAGAAACGCAATCATCAACATTTTGCCCATTTTTTAGCATGCTAGGCCAAGCCAGTAACTTAATCATTGATTTATGTTTATGCATTGCTTCAGAAATTAAATATATCCTGATTTGGAATGTATTATTTTTAATGTTGTTGTGTTTTTTTCAATTATAGGGAGACCGTTATCATTTTAGCATTTTAAACACTTAATCATTAGCTTCAGTGAGCTTTTGGCCACAAAATAGCGAAACTAGCTGTAAACTAAGTGGCTGTTTACATGGTGACTCTCCAAGAATCCGAAAAATTTCATGTTTATATGGTTCCGTCTCCATTCAAACAATGTCGCAATTCCGCATAAAAACGATGTAGTATTCATGCCAGGCCCTAGGGGGCAGTGCAGATTTACAAGGTGACAGCCAATGATGCACTTTGACACCAACAACGGCCTCATCCCAGAAGACAACATACCCACCCACTCCATGCACTGGCATTTTTCTTATGCTCCAGAAGGCACAAAAATTGAAACATTCAACATATTTAAGTTAAAAATACTACAAAAACAGTAAATTAAAGCCGACGTTCCGCCATATTTGCTGTTTTAATGTTTAATAGCACTGCTGCGCATGCCCCATGTGACGTGTACGAGTGCTGACGTTATCGGCGCGGGAGCTTTCCATTGATATGGATGCAGCGCAAGCCCTATCAAGGCCCCGCAATCGAATCCTTCCACTATTGAGGCAGCATTCAAAGGTTTACGTCTTCGCCTTCCGTTTTCGTCGATACCGTATAAAAGGCGACGCCATTCCGCAACACAGTCATTGCATCTCCGTGTCGCAGAGTTGCCATGTAAATTGCCGCTAAGTTTGGGATGAAACTAATGCCCAACCATTAGTTACAAGTTCGCTTCTGGTCGCTCTTGTTGGAAAAGCAGCAATTTGCCAATTGCTTATATGCAAACTTTTAAGTTTTCGTCCATTTTGGTCATTTTGTTTGTCTGGCATTTTAAGACAAACATGATTCTTTTGAGCGACAGACAGGCAATTCCCTAAATTGACATGTGTCTAAACTAAGCTTAGTTTCTGCAAAGATATATTATTGTAGGAGAAGGAACCTTGGATGATGACAAAATAAAAGCCACCCAGGAGGAAGATTTAAAACCCTAGTGACATTTCAACTGACGATCACGTCGACCTTCACTCCCTGCATGTGCGTGTATGCGTGCGCATATCAGTGTGTGTGTGTGGGGAGTGCGTGTGCACATATGTATCAGTGTGTACACACTCGGGTGGGCTTGACACCTAAGTGATGGTGACAGAAAAGAGAGACAGAGAGCCTAAAGCTTGCTCAGCCTTCATGCAGCTGCTGCTGTAACCAAAGAGCGTGTGCACGTGAGTGTGTGTGTAAGGCTACGTTCAGATCACAGCTTGAAGTGAACCAAATTGCGTATTTTTTTTCCTTTAACTGATTCAAATGAGATTTTCTCATGATGGTCTGTACTCTGTACAGGCCAAGTCACATGGAATCTGATATTTTCGTATCAGATCTAGGTAGGGTGACCATATTTTGATTTCCAAAAAAGAGGACATTTTGCCCAGCCTCGAGATACTTGAATTTTACTCGAAGTTCACTCAAAGATGCCTAAATCACTTTAATATATTTAAAGTGTGCCTCCTCCGTCCGGACAGAAAAATTCAGTTTTATTAAAAAAAAAAAAAAAGCCAAATAATAATAAATAATTTTTTTGCTCAAAAGGCTTTATTTTTACTAAAAAATAACCCCCCCCCCCCAAAAAAACAAAAAATTAAATAATGAAAAAATATATATATCATGCAGACCCGTGGAAATATAGTACAGTCAATACAGACACACAGTAGGCTTGTGGCACATAAACATTTTTATAAATTATTATCACGACAATTGTCGTTGAGAAATTGTCATTCCCATTCAATTTTTATTCTCATTCAATGTTCTAGATTGCATGCAAACAATAACTAAAATAAACTGACAAACTATTCAGCCGGCATGTTTCCAAACGCAGCAGTTCAAAACTACGTTTCCCATAATGCGTAGCGCGGCTTAGTTAGCTCACTGATAGCTACCCTATTAGCGAGTACCGGGAGACGAGGCAAAAACAAACTTTGCTATATAAGTTTACAATCATCTGTAGCACAACGATGCAACACCAAACAGGATTTTACAGATCACGCCAGTACAAACCTCCGACAGAAGTCAACAGTTGCCATTACATACGTATTTATAGTAAAACACTTAACAACTGTGCAGGCGCTCCCACTTAGAATATAATACTAACATTCAACCAAATACACGAATGCAGAACAATTAATACAAGACTAATACAACATACTGCATCTCTTTGTACCCATATATTGTATAGTATATAACAGAAGACACATGAGCGACATTAACAGAAGATAAACTTACAGAAAGGTGTACGGAGCACTATAAACGTCTCTTAAAACTACTCCTTATTGTAGTCTGTAACTGCCTGTTTTCTTGCAAAACCGTCAACCGAGTAGATGGCGGTAATGCCCCATAGTACAAGGGGTAAACTGTACTCGTTCTCCCGCCCCTACTAGTAGGAGCCACGACAACACAGGCAAGCGCTGCCCCCCAGCGGCCGGAGGGATTCTCTTCAAATTGATCCCGTGAAAAATCATAAAAACCGGACATTTTCATGAATTTATAAAACCTGGCCGGATTACGAGGACACGACGTGAAAGTAGGACATGTCCGGGCAAAAGAGGACGTTTGGTCACCCTAGATCTAGGCCACTTTCAATTCGGTTTTCAATCTAACAGTCTATCAGACTGACAATTTGTTAGATTTTTCAGAATGTGACTGCTGTCTGAACAATCTCGTGACCTGAAATTCAAATTATTGTGACAATGAAGCAAATTTGTATAGCAGGAAACGGTGGGAGAATCAAAAACAAACACGGGGAACAGTACAAATGGAGGGGTGCAGTGGAGGAACAGCAAAGTGTTATAGCCAGGGGTGCACATAAGTGGTCCGCATGCGCGCATGCGTACCGGACGTAGACAAACGCGCTGGCCCTCAACGACTTCCATACGCTTTTGCGTACCGATGGCTGACCACCGTATTTGCGGCGGACACGAGAAAATAACTTCTCAAAATGTCAAAGAGGCAGGCCACACTGAGTAATGACTTCCGTGTTCCCCGACCCCCGTCAAAAGACAGACAGACGACAGAGACGTCACCGGAGCTACCGAAAAAAGGACTTTTGCTGAAAAGTAGGAGGTACCATGGCTAGAAGCAAATGATGCTCGCACGAAAATGCGGTACAAAATGTGCTGTGAGAATCCCAATGTCGCCGATAAGAGCAGCGCATTTTATGTCGGGTCAAAGAATTTCAGCCATCCAAACTTTGAAAAGCACGAAAAAAAGAGCATGTGGCAATTAAGCAAACTATCGATATCAAACAGGACCCCGCTCGCCCTATGGACAAGTGGCGGAATAAAGGTAATGAACAGCGACATGCACTGACAAACGTGTTTTTGCTCGCATTTTACAAAGCTAAACATGCACGTTCAATAAGGTCTTATGAGGAGGACATCCCACTTTTAAAAAGGCTTGGAGTTAATGTGGGAGCCGCATAATGCCCTTTATTTTGAATTGGTGCTTTTTGTTTCTTTACATTTCAAAGTAATGGCAATTTTGTTGTGCCAGTTGATGTTAATCAAGCATTAATTGTTAATATAATTAATTAAAGTTAATTGGCTCTAAGTAAAGCTTGTCATAAATTTATCGCATCAGGCGGGTTGGCTCTCAAGCTCAATGAGGACCAAGTCACATTTCCAGGTCCTCCTCTGAGAACCTGGGCAAAAAAATTATGTGCACCCCTGGTTATAGCTATAAAGAGTGGACAGACAAACGGACACACAGACCGGCCGGTCAACATTTGTACCCCCATCAATGAATGATTGAAATAAATTGGTATTGTTTAATTTGTACAGTAATGTACAGTAATGTCTTTGTTAATGAGACATTACTACTTAGCACGGAGCGCTAGGCTAGTTAGCAATTATGCTAATCAATGTCCTAAGTGTCCGTTTGTATTGTGGAGAAGCATAGTACCGCTTGAGTTATTGCTAGATAGTAAAGTTGTCTCATTTCTTTTTATAAAAGAAACCACTCACATAAACCAATTCATAAAACAGCTGAGAATCTCCTTTCAACACAAGCTCCCATTCAAACTAAATTGCCATACAAGAGAAAATGCTTTGAAATTGGATTTGGATTGTATTTACTGTATGAAAAACTGTTTGATAAAGAAAACTGATTCATTACAGTCTGCCTCCTCCTTATTCGATTTTGTTGTTTAGTTTTTTTTTTTAAAGAAAATAAATGAGTAATTGACACAACTTGCCCACAAGACAAAAATTGTCATTCAGGAGCATTTTTTAAAATTTGAATGAACAGGACTTTTGTCTTATTTGTGTACTGAGAAAATGTTTGTTTTTTATACTCAGAACCTTTATTAAAAACGTTAACACGTTTTATGTACTTAAAACAGCACAGTTGTAGAAAACAGTTAAGTCCGGAAGGCTGAATAAATTATGATTTTTGAAGGAAATAGTCATCCATTTTGTCTTCATTGTTACATACAACATGCCTGAACAACTTCAAGTTAAAATGTGAAGGTAATTGAAAAATGTCCTGAAAAAAGGGACATTTATCTAATTAATCGATTAATTCTTTAATTAATCGTCCGCTTAATCGTTTATAATAAATAATTGTTGGTTGCAGCCCTAGTGCCTGCTCATTCTTGGTCTAGACCTGGTCCAGATATACTGTGATTTATTATTTTTTATTTTTGATGGCTCTTATTACATCCGTAAGACAATGTGTTAGAACTTGTCAAAATTGTGAATAATTAATTGATGCCGGTGTTTTGCTCTCATTAGGGGCTGTTTGATGTTTCAATCTGAGCGCGTGAAAGAGATCCGCAAGAGAGGTAAGACGTCTCACACTGTTGGAAGTCACCGACACATGAGAGGAAGTGAAGCTTGCTCACTAACAAGCTCTTTAGAGGCGTAATCACATTAGCGGCAGGCTGAGCGCACGTCTCTGTCCTCAAAAATTCTAGATCTGGGATTTGTTTACCAAGCGCTTTCACACAGACTTTACAGTTTGTCCCATATAAGATACATATATGCATGAAAACATCACAAAAGTGTAGTACAAAACAAATTTGAACAATCCTGGGACTGCGACAAAAAATGCAATATGGGTGATCTAAATTTGATGCAAACAACAAAAGTGAAAATATCACTTTAATGAGAATGTTACATAACCATGCAGATAAATGTATATAAATACCGTCCATTTACCATTACATCCAAATAGAGCTGGGCGATATACTGAAAATTTACCGTTACCGAAATTCTTCACGATAACCAACGTAATTTTGACCATATCGGTAAATTTGATCATTTTAATAAAACAAGAAAATATAGTCTTTTTATCCTGCTTTGACTTTGTTGTTCGGCTATGTTCATTCCCCTTTAAGAAAGCAGTCAGTGTGCTTGCGTATGAAGTCACATGGTTATCCGGAATTCAAACAAACAGAAGCCCAGTAAGCTAACGCTAGCGGCTATCACTAAAAGCAAACGTGATGGAGTCAGGCTTAAGGGAGCTTCGCCAAACTTTCACCCAACGTTAAGTCGACTCTTGGCGGCCTCCAAACGGGGTTTCACTCGCTTTCCTCCTTGGTTCTCACGATTTCAGGAGAGGGTGCTTTAACTGCTTTTTCTACTGGAAGCCAGGCCATAGGCTAACGCTAGCTACAAATGAACGTAATGGAGTCAGATCGCGGCTCTAAACTTGTCAAAACAGCTGAACTTAATGGGTGGATTGGACATGGAATGCATCTAGCAATTAGTGTTATGCGTTATTTTGTATCTGTGTGTGATTTCTTTGATATCCCTTTTATGATGGTAAAGCATACATAAAAAATTATAATCCAACAGTAAAGCCTATAATATGACCATTTAATGACCACAGCTATTCTTTTGTATGTGCTTGCTTTATTCTGTGCAAAATCTTAAATGTTTCATTGGCAAAAGAGCAATAGACCTTTAATGTGTGTATGTGTCTGTGTGAGGGGTGCATATGTACGTGCATGTATTAAAAATGCTCTGGAAAAAAAAAACTGAAACCTTGGCGTAAACACTTGTGTTGAGTAATTATGTCACAGCAGCCATTAACAATAAGTTGTCTGTTTGAAGTGTACTGTTCAAACTGTAAGTCATTTTTGTTATAATGACATGTTTGCACATTAGTCGTATTCATTTTTATAATGTTGTCATACAAGCTGTTATAAATGTTCATACTTGAATTCTTATTGTTTGCAATAATTTTGTATATTATTTAATGTTTAGAGTGCATGTACAATTCTTAAATATGTTGAATTGAAAGCTGGTAAATAAATCAAAGAGAAACAGTTTATAATTTATCGTCATTTATCGTTATTGAGGTAAATCTGCTCAATTTACCGTGATACGTACGTAAGGCCATATCGCCCAGCCCTACATTCAAATATGCAATCTCAGATTTCGGTGAAATCACACATTTGCCATTTGGCAGTCTGTCAGAAAAAATGAACAATGCCACCAAATTAGGTCATGTAAATCATGAAATTTGTTGCCATTTCACAAATACTCGTACAGTGGTCCCTCGACATACGAACACTTCGACATACGATCCTTTCAACATCCGACGTAAAATTTGACTCGTCTTGTGTCTCGACATGCTCAAAATACGACGATTTACAACAGCGTCGCAATTGTCATTTAATCAATCCCGCAAGACGGCAGCACAGAAGATTTTCTTGTGAGAAAAATCAACATGGGTCCCAAGAGGGCTAGTGCAAGTGGTGAAAAAATGAAAAAGGTGACACTTACCATTGAAATTAGGATGGAAATAATGGAATATGTCTGCGATCTCAACGGTCCTCCTCCGACCTCCGTTCGCCAGTCTTTATAAGTTAAGGTGGCAATTATTATTATTGTAACATCGCCGAGGAAGTTGCCAGCTTCGTCAGGTTTTTAATCATTTATTTTAGAACTTGTGCAACACAACATGGCTACCGTCCGCCTTAGCAGAAGCCAACAACAACAAAACATGAAAAGTGAAAGTAAAAAGCCGTCCGCACCTCTCTCACTTTCTCATCAGTCACGGTGTGTTCAGGAACGGCATGCGAAACACAACTGCCACATTATAACCCGATTCGTTAGATTATTATTATTATATTATTATTCCGATTTGTATCTATTTATTTGTTTTGCTATTTGTAATTGTACAAGCAGTATTTATGAAGGATTTAGCGTATGTTTTTGGGCTTTGAAACTAATTAATCGAATTATAATGTATTCTTGTTGGAAAATCCAGCTTGACGTATAACCATATCAATTTACAATCCAGGTCCTGGAACGAAATAAATTCATACGTAGAGGTACCACTGTATATGAGGATATGAACATGTTATTTTCATTTCATTTCATATACAACGAATCGGATAACTTTACAAAACAATGTTTAATATTTTTGCCAATATTCTGGCATTTTACGTGACCAAACCTGTACCAGAATCACAGAAGATTTTTAATATTTATCATTTACACGTTTTAATTATTATTTCACAGGCCCAATATTTTTTTAATAACATGTGGTGTTCATATATATGTATGTGTATTTAACACATATCAGCGGTGTGGATATATTACACATTTTTTCGAAAAAACATTTGTACCCTGCTTTAAAGTCAAGACTGGCATTATGATTTGTGATATTTAATTTGAAAAAAAAAAAAAAAAAGGCTATAGCTCCTTAACAGTGATCCTTGGTTGCTTGACTGACAGGCTTCATACATTCCCATTAGCACCTAACTGAGGTGTCATCTGTGGTTGCCATGGTCTTTAATTAAGTGTAGATTTGAACAATTGAGAGGGGGAGGGTCACAACAAAGCATGTTTTAGCTTCTTTAAAGACCGCCGGGAGGAAGGTCTCAAAATCTCTCGTACTTTGTTCTTTTTTTTTTAATTGTTATTCTTGAGGAGGACACTAAAGACCCCTTCAGACATACCAAAAAGTCTGGCAATGTTCTGGTATTTATCCAGGTTGCTCTTGTGTCTGAAAGTAATTTCTCAGGTCGGTTCACTCTGACATTACCTAGAAATTTAGCGTCTCGCCAGTCGCGACCTAGTTAAATTTCCCGAACTTTCCCAAGTAGCATTATGTCTAAATACAGCCAGTTATGTTCCACATCAAAGCACAGAAGCCGATGACGTAGCTTTTTCGTGACTCCATTACATTTCTACACTTTTCACTTTAAAACGAAATAACTACATTTGACAAGCAGTAGAGAAAAAATGTTATGTACTAACTTCTCAACAAACTACATCCAACAACTGTTTGCCATTAGGGCTTAGGAAGAGACTTAACTTTTGAATTGGACAGCATGGAACTGAGCAAAGGAAGTACACATGTTCAGAGAATATTTTCTTGGTATTTTTTTATCATTTTTTTAAATAAATGTGATTTAGAGCGTGCCTTTGTTGAGAGTGGTCTCTACAAATGGATGGATCAGATCAGTATGTAAATGAACTTTATTTCTTCAGCAGAATCTAAAAAAAGTAACCAGGCATGATGTCTTGCCCGAGTCATACGCGGCATGTGAAAGCTGTCGAGCCAGGTAAGTACCACTATACCACTACATTTCCCTTTGTCTGAAAGCCACTACCAGATTGCGGTTCACATTGCACGGTAATGTTGCGGTATATCCCGGTACGTCTGAAAGCAGCTTAACTAAAATTGCTACTCCTCTGTTAATGGGGAACGGATCAGAATGAATTTTGGTAGGTATAGTGTCGAAATGTACACTACTTTAACCTTGGAGCCAGATTTTGTTTGTTGTCACAGGGCCAAATCATTTCATTAATCAATTGTGGATTCCTGTATTCCTTTGTTATTCATGTTCAGATAAGAATTAAATTTGGTATGTATGTTCTACAGACTCATGCACATCGACTCTATGAACCAGAATTTTTATTTTTTGCCTCAGAACAGATTAATTAATTTCAGAATTGAAATTGCTTCTCCTCAATTATTCGTGGGTGGATCACAATGAAATTTGGTAGGTATATTCCTAGTGTACTCCTCAGGGCCCCCATTTCTAATTTTTGTCTCAGGCCTGATTAGTTACATTAATTAATTGCGGACTAATTGTTGCCTGTGGGTTCCGATTCAGTCAGTAGAGGGAGCCAGGCCACCTTGACTCTGACCTTGATATAACTAGGAATGGGTAACGAAACCTGGTATCAATTTGGTATCGGTTCTGAAGCAACCGGTGGTAAGTGAACTGAATAAAAACGATCATTTCAGTGCCGCATTTCGATGCCTAAGCATACATGTCTTCGGAATTCTTGCTCATTGTGCTTTGTCAGCCTCTAGTGGATCTTTGGTGTAGCTAATCGCAGTTCTGTAGCTGTACCAGTAATACCATGATGTCTTGACTTCAATCTTCGTCAGCTATTGTACACTGCAAATTTACATCTTACGTCTTAATCAAATTATTTTTGTTAAAGCTAGTCAAAGAATTTTCTCCATCTTGTTTTGAGTATTAAAGACAAGTTAACAGATTAATGTGTCAGATTATTTCAATTACTTTGAATAAATATTACTATTTGTACTCACTAAGACCATACATCTAAAAGTTATCGTAATTTTCGGAATATAAGCCGCTACTTTTTTCCCCTCATTTGAATCCTGGTTTATAGTCCAGTGCGGCTTACTTGTTGAATTGTTTGGGTTAATAGGAAACACTATTTGACAGCGGCATTGTAAGACTGTGATAAGACCGTCATAATTATGACATGACACTGTCATGTGCATTAATAAATGCTTATTAGAGATGTCATTAAGTGTCATCAGGCAAATTTTGTCACCAACTCCACTTATGTCCAGCTTTGATCTTTTACATCCATTCAAAAGTGAGATAATTTGCCGGATGACTCGAAATAACATTTTTCAAGTCATAATTATGACAGTCTTATGACGCCGCTGTCAAATAAAGTGGCACCGGTTGATATATTTTGGTGTAAATATCCCATAACACAGTGAGGACAGCTGCGGCTTATAGTCCTATAGCTTAGTTATCTATGAACAAATGCCGTTTCCGTGTCAAATTTGGTGGGCGGAGGCTGATTGTCAGGTGCCCCTTAGTCCGAAAATTACGGTAGTAAGTTTTCACCTAAAGCAAGAAAAATTGGCTTTCAAATAATGTTTTGAACAATATCTATTCTTGAATGGGGAACATTCAAGCAACTGCTTTTTTTTAAAATAAGATATACTAATTCATTTCTTGAAATAAATCTTTAAGAAAAATAGCTAGCTGAAAATAATCTTATTTTTCTTGTACTTTTAAGTACTGGCAGATAATGTCATTATTTTGCTAGTAGATTTACACTTACTATTGCTTCTCACTTTTTGTGCCTTTGACTAACATCACTTGTGATTAAGAATCTGCCTTTGTTCCATGTAACATGAGTGTTAAGAAGCACATTTGTGCCATGAATATTTCATTTGTTTAATTTTACACTGTTTGGTGCTTAGCACGTCTGCACTGGCACTGTAAATTAAAGAGTCGTGATTATTGACTAAATTTATGTGTGTTTTGTTTTTTGAAATATCGGTTCAACCATTTAAATTGCATATTGTGTTCAAGTAAAAATTGACAAGTTTCAAGTTTGACTATTCAAAAATCGATCGTACTTTTTGCATATCCAAACTTGAGATCAGGTCAATCTTGACCCGAAAACAATACACAACAAAGGCTCAGTATTTTCAAGCTGAGTTAAATCACAGATCAAATTTGATCCACTGGCAAAAATGTGGGCAGATTTCTAACACAATACGGTTCCATTTAGTAGATTTTAAAGGTAACCTAACCTTTTTAACATCATTGTTTTTAATCACCTTCTATGTTGTTTTATTGGGATTAAAAGAAAATTTCCTTGTCAAGATGATTTTGGGATTCTTTATTGCTTACCTCTGCAAAAAGTGGTTTCTCATTGATAGTTTCTAACTGGATTGAATTTAAATTTAAATTTAAACGCTTTACTCTGATCGGTGGGCGAGCGACTAGTAATACGCATATTTGCCAAAACATATTTTCATTAAATAGTTTTGTTGATGCCAGTTGTCCACGCTGGCTTCAGCCGATTACCCGCTATCATCACAGGAACAGCAGACGAGTTCATTTTGTGGGTAGTTTGGAAATGTTTCATGGTTGCAATCTCAGAACTGAAACAACAAACAATACACTAGATCTGAAGGCTGTCGAAACCAAAGCCAGTAACATGACTGAAAAATCAGTTTTTAAAACAGACACCCGACAGCAATGTTGCTCCGCATGAGACATGGAAGTGAAAACTCCTGCTAAGAAACAAGACAACATGGGTGCAATAATTTCACACTGTTTTACATATGACAGGGCTGGTATGAATGTAAAAAATTCCTCCTTCGCAGCAGTCAAAAGCGAATCTCAGGCCCTGTCCCTTTAACTGCTGCCGACTAAGCTACCCGCTCATCTCCATTATTGTCATTATTGTCTCGTTAGCGCAGAACGCACTGCCTCTTAATATTCATTAATTGTTCGCGGACGTCCGGGTGACGCCGCCTGTAATTTCATTAACGGTCAATTCTCACTACACTTTGCTATGAACTAGGAGGACAGGGACAAGGAGAAAGATGAGGTGGGAGGGCCAGGGGAAGGTAAGTTTTCTTAAAAACTTTTTTTACCGTCAGACAGTTAAGTGTTCCTACACGTGTAGTAGCTAGTTTATAGCCTTTGATTCGAATGTCCACAAACTCTTTGTACTACTTTATCCCGTTAACTAGAAGTGTTATAATCAATTGAACACTAATTGTTTATCAAATACATCGATAATTAATTTAATAATCAGTTAATCGTTTAAAGATCATACCTTGAAAATGTCCAAATCCTATTTCATTCTCTTGAAGTAATCTCTCTTTTCTGTAAACCTTCATAAAACAGATTCATTTTTGTGTTTTTTCGATCATTCATTCATCTTCTGAACAGTTTCTCCTTACGAGGGCCGCGGGGGTTCTGGAACCTATTCCAGCTAACAATTAGCAGGAGGCAGAGTCCATCCTGAACTGGTTGCCAGCCAGTTGCAGTGTCTTTAATCAAAATGATAAAAAGCGAAAATTGACAATTAATTCCAAGCAGTAACCTGAGTCACAAATGGTTTCAGTGCAAGTGCTGGGTTTAAACTATTTCAGGTTTCTTATCCAACATTTTCCCCTGTCAGATTTGCACTATTTCTTACACCTGCCAGGCTATCCATTTCAGTTTCATTTATTTACCTCTGTGGAGATTGGGAGGAGTGAATGTGGAAATTCCGTAGAGCTGGGAATCTTTGGGCACCTAACGATTCGATTACGATTACGATTCAGAGGCACCGATTCGATTATTAAACGATTATTGATGCATCCCCTCCTTTTTTATTTTTAAATTTTTTTTTTTTATGTTTTGTACATTAGTTCTAAAATTGTTCAAAAATACTCTCAGGCTAAACCAAACTACTATTTCAGGATCAAGTTAACATATAACAGTAAACAAATATACAAAAATACGGTAAATAAAAAACCCCAGTCCCCATTCTGTATCAGCAGCTTTAAACTACATTCAATTAATGTTGTGAATCAACTGTTACAGTTGTTAAAATTGCCCCCGTTATTCCATAATTTCCCTTCTGTCTACTTTTGTCGAAGTTTTAAAACTATTTCATCATTTAAAGATAGATTCAAGACAAGATTCTGCCGATTTAGGAGTATTTTAGATAAAAAGTTAATTAGGTTCGCTACAACAGAGCCTTCTAGAGAGGTCTACTGCTTTAAGATGGCGGCTGTCTACTTACGCCGGAAAGTCTGTCATTTCGCATCTCTGTTCAATAATACATGTTCTAACATCAACGTCGTCTGTCATTTTGCATCTAGTTCTACATATACAGTGGGGAGAACAAGTATTTGATACACTGCCAATGGGAAAACCCATTAGCAGTGTATCAAATACTTGTTCTCCCCACTGTATATTATATCTACTGTAGCCGTATGTTTGTAGCAACTAGCAACTGGGCGTTGTTTGTAGCGGCTGTCAGCCGCAGTCATGTATGATTGTTTTTGTTTATCTAGCGGCATGAGTTGAACATGATATTTACTCTTGGTCCATTCCTCCTCGTGTCCCAAAGACCGCGTTGACTGTGTTTTACTTCCGCTTTACCTGGTACAATTCAATAATCGGAATTTGGATATTTGTGAATCGTTCTCGAATCTTCCACGGCCAAATCGCGAATAATCTAAGAATCGGAAATTTCGCACGCCTCTAGAATTCAGTTGACGAATATATTAGTCATTGGGAGGGGACGTCTGACTCGGGGATTCGCACTACCAGAGGAGTGTCGGGAGGCGGTCCCGAGACCTGCGCCACCAAGGAAAAAGCTTCAGATGGCAGCCGAAGGACATTTATGTAACTTGCCAGCAAAGCCACCAACTCGTATGTACAATCTCCATCAGTCTATTTTTTCCTTGTGTTGGGTGATGTACTGGCCTACCAAATCTATAGTCAATGACCACAGCAACAAACTAGGTACATGACTTGACCTTAGACTTCAGTAAATAAATATTTACCAGTCCATGCCTTGCTGAAAACGCAGAATTTGGTATCACCTTTTCTTTTTTCCTCATAGCCTGCACCCTGCAAGCAATTGCTTCACGTGTGAGCATGTTCATATCCGTTCTGCTTTTCAAATTAAAAGCAACAAATTGGTATTGCATGCACAGAATAAATACTTGCTCGCTTTTTATTTTTAAGGGTTATTTAGCAAGCCACACAGAAATGCCCAATGGGCTGCATGTTACAGCTCAACATGATGACAGCTGCAGGCAAATGTACAGTACAGTCTATGGAATGTTTTTGAAGATCTAGTGACTTAGAATTTAGTACGATATGGTCGAGGTACATTTTTTTGGGACCGTGAAAAATGTAAAATGTGCCGCAAGGCATGAGAATGGCCTAAAATGTGTGAGAGACACATTCAACGCTAGAGAGTTGGGAACCCTGAAATACCGTAATTTCCTGAATATAAGGCGCACCCGTGTATAACACGCACCCCAACTTTACCTGTAAAATCTAGGGAAAATTCTTGTACCCGTGTATAAAGCGCACCCTAATTTTAGCACCAATATGAATCTCGTGTCTCGAACTTTTATAAAGTACGCGGTTGCAGCATTTTTTAATCCTTTTGTCAATTTTTTTTTTTTTTAAATAGAATATTAATTGTCTGCGGTAAAATTGGTATACAATAATAATTTTCACAAAGTAAGCGAGTAGCGAGTTTTAACAGAATTCACCAGCGAAACTAATGTTGACAAGTTGTGTAGTTCCCGGGGGGGAGAGTTTAGTTAAGGGAACAGCCGGAAGTAAACAAATGTCCCACGATTTGGTGCAAGACGTACGTTGTTACTTTGTGAGTTTCAAGGTAAATAAAACAACGCGGCTTGGCTCAGTGGTTCGACACTCTTCCTCAGACTCCTGTCCTAGCTCGCCACACGGTCAACATTTATACGAAAAGGATCGCCGTATACGTTCTCTTCAAGACAACATCGCCGTGTGCCGGCATGTTGCAACGCAAAGGTAAGAAAAATGTACCGGTAAATAATAAACGAAAAGTACAAAAAAAAAAAATAATTTTATGAGATGTGAAAAACAATAATGAAAACAATTATTTACCACATGAAACCCGATTATCATATCACTGTCGTTCAGATTAGGTAATATTGTGCTGGTCCATGCTTACAATGGAACATGAATCATGATGAATTTTTTCCTGTCTCCATCCCTGTACCCGTGAATAACGCGCACCCATGATTTCACGAGTAAATTTTGGGGAAAAAAAGTGCCCGTTATATTCGGGAAATTACGGTAGTGACTTTATACCAATTTTCAATATAAGCTGATTTTTGTTTTTTAATCCAAAGATCAAAAATGACAGGACTTTTTGCGGAAACAAGAACATCCACATAGTGAACATTCTTTGACAAATCCTTCTTGTCGACACAATCCACCAGCCACTGACCTTCAGCCTCCAAGAAACAAAACACTCTATATTATACACCATGTCTCAAACTGGTTTTTAGACATGCACGCATGCACACATGCACATACACTTCATACCAACAACCAAAAGCTGTGTGAGAAAAAAGCAGCTCAAATATGACCTTCCATACAAAGAAGGGTTTTATTCTAAAAAGGAATTCACCAAAAGGAGGGCGGGTCCGTGTCAACATTTTGTGTGTGTTGAGTTTGTGTATTTAGTCAAACTACTCCCAATCTCGTATGAGCTCACATGGTGTCGATGTCCAAGACAAAACCAATCAAACCAAAGCAGGGGTCATATAACTGGCAAAACAAAAGGCCACACATACAAAGGAAGACTTGCACAGATTGGGGGGAGAGGTAGTACATTGCGCACACATTTGTAATTATAACAGCAATAAACACTGCCTGTGGGTCCTGTATAGCATATAGTAGCTTGTTCTTCAATGGCAGCTAGCGGCAAGATGGTTTCCCTTATGTACGTAAGAGGGTAGCAACTAGCATTAAGCCAATCGATAACATTCAGCCTCAAATAAGTATGTAGCTGCTTGTTATTTTACAGTAAATACCATTGTAAATCTTATCCACATGTAGATTATAGTAAGCATGTAGAAGTTAAGATGTAGCCTGTCACTTCTCACTAGCACAATGCTTCTTGATAGTATGTCTTGTCAGTCTGTGTCAGCCAGGGCAACAATTGTAAGTTGTTGCTGTTGCAACTTGCATAAACATCCTGTTGCTTCTCAAATAGCATGTAGCTTCTCAATAGCATGTAGCTACTCGTTAGCATGTAGCTGCTTGGTATCATGTAGCAGCTTGGTTGGCTCCCCTCCAAACACACTTGCCATTTGTTTAGGTGCGTGTGCATGTGTGTACATAATGAGCAAGTCAGTACAAAGATATACAGACCTCCCACTCTCATGCATCCACTTCAAATGTTTTTGGTTTTTTCCAAAAGAAGCAGATAAGAGACTGGCAGTCAAGCTCAGGGCATGGGAGAGTGTAGGTGGGGAAGGTGTTCCATCTGTGCATTATGACAGAAAGCATTGGGGCTGGGGCTTACAGGCACGCAACGTTTTGTCACATTAACCATAAGTGGGGAAGCACTTGACGACATCATATTCAAAGTAGAAAGCTGGCATTTCTCCCTTTGGTATTTGTTCTCTAATCAAATCTGAGTTAGCATGCTACTTAGAGTGTTAATTTAAAAGACCGCAAAAGGGTTTGTTAACTGTTGGATCACATAAATCAAAACCGAAAGGGCACAAAAACACATACTAAATCTTTGATTCCACCAACTTCCATACCGCTTATCACCGCTTAGTCATGGGGGTGCTGGAGCCTAAGCCTATCCCAACTAACTTTGGGCAGGAGGTGGGGAACACCCTGAGCTGGAGCTGCCATATATAGGCATATATAGGGCATATATAGATAGACAACATTTCACACACCTATGGAGAAGTTAGAGCTCTCAATGAGCCTACCATGTGTTTTTTTGGGATCTGGGAGGAAGCCAGACTACACAGAGAAAATCCATGTATATACCTCACAGGATCAAACTGGGATTGAACCCTCAAACTCAGAATGTGCGGCAATAACTCCCCCACTGTTTCCCTCCAACAAACCAATTCATTTCAATCTTAGGGGCCGTTTACATGGTGACTCTCCGAGAAGACAAAAAATTTCATGTTTGCATTTATATGATTCCGTCTCCATTCGAGCAATCGCAATTCCGCATGAAAACGATGTAGTATTCATGCCAGGCCCTAGGGGGCAGTGCAGATTTACAAAGCGACAGCGAATGATGCATTTGACCTCCACAGCCCGGAAGACAACATGCACGCCCACTCCATGCAATGGCATTTTCTTTTGTTCAAAAAGGCACAAAAAATGGAAACATTCAACCTATTTAAATTAAAAAATATTATAAAAACAGTCAATTAAAGCTGACGTTCCGCCATATTTGCTGTTTTTAATGTTTAGTAGCACCGCTGCGTGAGTGCTTAGCTTTTGAAATGCATACGGAGCAAGCCCCCGCAATCGAATTCTTCCACTTTGGAGGCAGGATTCCAAGGTTTGCGTCTTTCCCTTCAGTCTTCGCCGACACCATACAAACGCGAGGCCACTCCGCAACACAGTCATTGCGTCTTCGTGTTGCAGACTCGCCATGTAAACTGCCAATGAGAAACCGCTTGGTGTGTTGTTTGTGTTAGCTTGAACACCTTAAGCTAGCATGCTACCCGGTAATACGTTATCACACAATCAAGAACAAAAAAAATGTTCATTCTCGAAAATAAAAATGTAATTCGGACTTGGACAATAAAAGGCTGAGTTAGCATGCTAGTTGCATGTTAAGCTTACAAAACCTTAGTTTACCATTTTCATATATTAACAGGCAGGTGAGAGGTATTTTATCTTATCAAGCACACAAATACAGAAATCTACCAGCCACAGGCAATACAGTACAGTACTAATGCAGTATAATTCTCAATTCCGATACAATTCTCCTCATCCTTCCACTTTGCCTCACGATTAGTGCAGTGTGTTTTGGATGACATTTAGCTGGCGTCTTATCTGCTAACACATTACGTGAAATGTATGTGTTCACACACACATGCACACACACACACCTACGCGCACACACACACAAAAAGCATAAAATGGCTATGGGTTTGATTAAGCATGGGGATTTGCCAAGGTGTTGAAGATCGTTTAAACAATAAATTAAAAGGACAACATCTGCCAATCAAACAAACACACAAAACCAAAGTGTAATACCAATGCAAGTCTGTAGCTTGGTACCTTATGCTAACATAATGATATAGCAAGCATTTGTCACTGCACCTTGTGTTAAGAGTATTTTTACTTGGCCTCCAAACAATGCCCACAGGAGAAGCGCTGTCAGGGAAGCCGTTCCCATACAACAAGTTATGGACGTTTTTTTGTTTGTTTGTTTTTTAACCTATTTAAAGACAATTTTCTTTTCAATGTTTGAATCTTTGGCTGATGTTGTGTTGACAAATAGCTTAAACAACAGAGTTTTAGCAGTCTATGATGTGTGTGTTAGTCTATTTACAAAGAAAAGAAAAGTGCAACAAAGCTTTGCATGATTTTTAGCATTTATTTGGAAAGAACAGCAATGTTGCTTTTAGAAAACTATCGACACTTTTTAAATGTTCATGCAAATTAAATCATAAAGTAAATGTACATTCACTTTAAGTGCACCACTATTCAACTTGACGTGCTAAGGACTTGGAGTATGCAAAATATCAACAAAGCAAAGAAACCACCATTCTTGTTCATTTTCTGAAGAGCCACTTAAGTTCAGAACTGTAACAATTAAGAAGATTGATTTGGTTGTACCTTTTTTTGAATACTTTAAATCTTTTTTCGGAAAATAATTGATGCGGCCTACACTAACTGAGGACCTACTGTATCCACAATTCCCCCCAAATTCAACATGAGCGAACATGCTAACACATATCGCGCTTCACTTAAATCCACGAGACAGGCCATGCATGGCCACTAATTAGCCCTCAAACCCACAAACAAGACAAACGCTGTTTTAAAAGACTTAAAAGCTGCCACTGCAAGCAGAGACTAAAAGGAAGAAACGAAGAAAAGGAAAGGAGAACGAAAGGAATTACAGTAAAACCTGCCATTAACTAAGAATCTCAAAAGATAGTGCTTTCATTTCTGTGACACATGTTCCAAAGTGGGCCACGTAATAGGAAATGGGTCATTTGTTACATGGACAACTACCTCTATAGAAATAGTGTGGGGTAGCACTGCTTGGTTCATTAGTAAGTATTCAGTTGATATGATAAAGCATAGCATAACATAGGTGAAATAAAATTTGCTTTCTGTAAGGCTGGAATAATATACATGGGGAGGAAGCTAGGTGGCTAAACTGGCTGATATACAGTAAGTACAGGAAGTAGAGCTAACATAGCATAGCTTTAGCAAGCTGCATAGGTAAATAATATAGAGAATAGACTATAGAATTAAACTGCATAAACAGATAGATTAGCTGCACCACACAGCTCCAGAATGCTCTTAAATGGGGACATCCTGCTCCTAATATTTGACATAGTGCAAGTACATTTTTCATCTATTCGTATCTACGTGAACAGAAAATGTACAGATTAAAAACAAAATCTATCAATATTATTTAATTGTATATTTTTGTTGTTGCTGACAACATCTGCTACACACTTAATCCCAGTTTTGAACTATTCTATACAAATGACTGTTCAGGTATTTATCAGTGATATAGTTTGTATATAGATTGTATACAAATGTAAATTTTAATTTCTCAAGTCGATTTACATTGCATGCCCCTAAATGTTACACCCACGCCTGTAAAATTTCAGCAAAGGAGCCACTGTTCTCCTAATAAAAATCTAAATAAATCAATACAAGCCTATATACTGTATATAAATAGAGTCTGGAGCTCTATGCTGAATAGATAATTTGATGAATTACTGTATCTTGTTCCTTAATAGATAAAACTATATGATGTGTCTGATTTATCATATTGGGTAGCGGATGGATGATAAACACAAAATGGAGACCATATCCTTAAGCCATCTCCAAAACATAAAGCAGATACATACATAGCCTAATTGGAATAACACATGCAAAGTAATGCACAACATTGAAACATGTTTTTATATGAAACTTAAAATAAGTGCTTAATACAGTAAACTAAAACTGTATATAACCATACACCGTGTGGATTAAATGGACTGAATACATTTAATTAAGTGTACATTGATGAGGAATTTAAGAGACACTTCATTGAAATCATCCCCTCTCATATTCACATGAGGAGTTTTGTTTGCTAAAAATCTTGGCAAGAATGGACCGAGTGGTTGTAAGTAAGTGATGGTTCAATGCGCAACATCTGGACACTGCTGACCCCCCCCCCCCCCCCCTCCCAAAAAAAAAAAAAAAAAAAAAAACTCGGAAAACACCACCATCCCCATTACTGCCTGTACTGCACTCCCGCTTCGGGGAAGCCGTAAAAGGCGGATTAGGCTGGCGAGGTCGCGAGATCACTGGCGGAGTGGACGATAATCTTGACATAACATCAGGACGGCTGGATGTAACCGGATTAAAACGCCAGCTAATGAAATACACCAAATGGACACTGAGGGTGGGGAAGGAGGACCGAGAAGGAGGTTTGGGGGCGGCTCGTCCAAAATAAAACACAAACAAAGAATACAACAAGAAGAAAGAAACATTTCAAGCAGGCCATGATAATCTATACTGCCATTCCCAATGCAGCTATGCGCGCTCCCAAAATCCCATTATGAAGGGATTGAGGGAGGTGGAGGGGGAGATCATGTTTGGAGATCGAGAGCGCGCACGTCCACCTCCCTCTTACCAAAAAACCCGGCCGGTGCGCGGGCACGCGGGCACACTGGCTACGCTGATTGGCCGAGGCGCGGCTCTGAAGCACCACGTGACGCTTCCGATAAATAAACAGCTCGAGAACGAAACGCTTTAGAATTAAAAAAAAACAAACAAACAAGAGAATTAATAGATGAAAAAAGAAGCCAAGCAAGGAATCGACCGCTTTATGAAAACAACGAGAAAACTTCAGTTCTCGAGCGTTCACTTCACAACCATGTCAAGAAATAAACTGACAACTCAACTGAGTCGCTTTCCCACATGCGCACACGCACACAATTCCAAGCGAGCTTACCTACACAGTGAATGAGTTTGTGCCTCCACGAGTCAAGCTCCTGCCGAAAGCCGCGCCTCTCTATCGTGCATTGCTGCCGCTTGCACAGGCTCGCCATTTTCTGTCGGCCCCTCCCGTGGGCGCGCACATACTGCTGGGCGCGCGCGTCACCCTCGCTCGCTCACTCTTCTGACGCTGGGTGGAGTGAGATGTGAGTGGACGCGACTGCAGCATCCCCCCTTTCTATACCTCTCTCTCATTCTCTCTCTCTCTCTCGTCCCACCCACCCAGCAGAAAAGACCCCCACCTACCCCTCATCCACCCCTCCCTCCCCCATCTCTCCAAGCATCACTGCAGCCATTGGTCGTCCTAAGGGATGTTTGTCTCTTTTTTTTTTTTAATGTTGTGTATGAACACCAAATGTGGCCTGGCTTAGAGGGGCCGATGTGTGTCAAAGGGCACTGGTGCCGGGCGGATTTAAGGCGTAGAGACAAGGAGCGTTGTTAGTGCGCCTGCACCACATGTAAATAAGCAGTGGTTTGCATACAAAGGGGGTTTGTTTTTGGTTGTTGTCATCATGGTTGGAATGGATGTCCGGATAGTGGATTTTAAAGGTGTGTTGATGACATAACATGTACACTTTTTAAAATATATATATATATATATATTTCATGTATTCACGTATGTTTTTATACGTATTACTCAAGTTGTACGTAAAGACAGTGAAAACACAGCTGACACGGATTACACAAAATGGATGAAAACGCCCATGTCAGACATGTCCAAAGTCCAGCCCGGGGGCCAAATGCGGCCCGTGGTCAAATTTCATCCGGCCCCCAGCCTCTGTCATAAAATCAATAACGTCTGGCCCGCACACAGACTTAATGAAGTGGTCAGCAGTACTGCAACCAGCATATGAAGTAGCTTACACACAAAATGCTGCTCCTCATTTACCCACTAAAAGGTAGCAGCACTTTAACCCTTTATTGCCAAATATATAACATTTGATACACCTAAAATTTCATGAATTTGAGACTAATTTAGAATTTTGACATTTCTTCTTGAAAAAAAAATGATGGATGCAATTCAACATATGCATCTGCAGGTTCCATGAGAATAAAAAAACATGATTTAGCATGGGTTATAGATATTAGAGCGCTTATTACACATATTCATTTTGATTTTTCTTTTAACAAATTTGAAAACATGGTTTCATTAGGACCTTATTTTTTCCAATTTTGGGATTCTCTGATAATTGCTTCATGTTGCTGGCATTTAACACTATGTTGCTAAGCAACATTACCCGTGTGACCCATTTCTTCCATTTTCTAAAATGGCGACAATCAACAAAAAAAATTAAGTTGACTGTGACGGCCGACGCTTCAAGGATAGGTGGAAATTGGACTATTTCTTCACTAAAATACGCAACAACTGTGTCTGCCTCATTTGCAAAGAGACAGTCGCTGTTTTTAAAGATTTCAATGTGAGGCGATATTACCAAACACGACACGCTGACATGTACGACAAGATTACAGGGAAGAAACACAGCGAGAACTTGAAGCAACTTGAAGCCTGTTTAATTTCACAGCAGCAATATTTCGCAAGAGCCAGAGAGTCGAAAGAGAACGCCAAAAAGGCTAGTTGAGAGATTGTTTAAATTATTCATTAAAAAAATAATAAAGCAAATGTGATACACTGAATGGCTTGCTAAAATTTGCTTAAATATTGCCACAGGAGCCTTTGATAAGCATGCCAAGGAAGCCCCCCTCAAACCCCCGCAATCGGATTCTTCCACTTTGGAGGCAGGATTCAGAATTTTTTGTCTTCGCCGACACCATATGCACGCGAGGCTAGTCCGCTACTCAGTCATTGCGTCTTTGTGTCGCAGAGTCGCCATGTAAACTGCCCCATAGTCTTCGCTTTGCTTTCACTAGCTAGTGGGTAGCGCGTGACATGAGGCATGATCGTTACGCATGTTTATGACCGATCAAGCAGTTGATTAAAATATTTTCTAAAAGTACCAAAATGTACATTTTCATTCAGTCTTTTGACTACCAGTTCTGTACCCAACTGTAGAGAGGTAAGCAGCCAGGTGGACTGTTCAATATATACGCTACAGAAATATCTGAAACATCTGGCAGACGGTCTAATTGTGACAGTTTTAATGGGAGGAACCTTAAAAACATATGTGGCTACTGATAATAGCGATGGCTCTTCTCGTCCCACTCATCACCGACCAATCCACATTAAGCCACAGTATGATATACAGTTGTGGTCAAAAGTTTACATACACTTGTGAAGAGCATAATGTCATGGCTCTCTTGAGTTTCCAGTTATTTCTACAACTCGGATTTTTCTCTGATAGAGTGATTGGAACAGATACTTCTTTGTCACAAAAAACATTCATGAAGTTTGGTTCTTTTATGACTTTATTATGGGTGAACAGAAAAAAGTGATCAAATCTGCTGGGTCAAAAATATACATACAGCAGCGCTAATATTTGGTAACATGTCCTTTGGCCATTTTCACTTCAATTAGGCGCTTTTGGTAGCCATCCACAAGCTTCTGGCAAGCTTCTGGTTGAATCTTTGACCACTCCTCTTGACAGAATTGGTGCAGTTCAGTTAAATTTGATGGCTTTCTGACATGGACTTGTTTCTTCAGCATTGTCCACAAGTTTAAGTCAGGACTTTGGGAAGGCCATTCGAAAACCTTAATTCTAGCCTGATTTAGCCATTCCATTGCCACTTTTGATGTGTGTTTGGGGTCATTGTCCTGTTGGAACACCCAACTGCGCCCAAGACCCAATCTTCGGGCTGATGACTTTAGGTTATTTTGAAGAATTTGAAGGTAATCCTCCTTCTTCATTATCCCATTTACTCTCTGTAAAGCACCAGTTCCATTGGCAGCAAAACAGCCCCACAGCATAATACTACCACCACCGTGCTTGACGGTAGGCATGGTGTACTCGGGGTTAAAGGCCTCACCTTTTCTCCTCCAAACATATTGCAGGGCATTGTGGCCAAACAGCTCGATTTTTGTTTCGTCTGACCACAGAACTTTCCTCCAGAAGGTCTTATCTTTGTCCATGTGATCAGCAGCAAACTTCAGTTGAGCCTTAATGTGCTGCTTTTGGAGCAAGGGATTCCTTCTTGCACGGCAGCCTCTTAGTCCATGGAGATGCAAAACACGCTTGACTGTGGACACTGACACCTGTGTTCCAGCAGCTTCTAATTCTTGGCAGATCTGCTTTTTGGTGATTTTCGGTTGAATCTTCACCCTCCTGACCAATTTTCTCTCAGCAGCAGGTGATAGCTTGCGTTTTCTTCCTGATCGTGGCAGTGACAAAACAGTGCCATGCACTTTATACTTACAAACAATTGTTTGCACTGTTGCTCTTGGGACCTGCAGCTGCTTTGAAATGGCTCCAAGTGACTTTCCTGACTTGTTCAAGTCAATGATTCGCTTTTTCGGATCCATGTATGTATATTTATGACCCAGCAGATTTGATCACTTTTTCTGTTAACCCATAATAAAGTCATAAAAGAACCAAACTTCATAAATGTTTTTTGTGACAAAGAAGTATCTGTTCCAATCACTCTATCGGAGAAAAATCAGAGTTGTAGAAATAAATGGAAACTCAAGAGAGCCATGACATTATGTTCTTCACAAGTGTATGTAAACTTTTGACCACAACTGTATGTCTTGAAGAAAAGCAAAAACAAAATTTCCTGTCAAAAAAGCTTTTAGTGATGTTGTTTGCTCCTCTATTACTGAGGAAAATTTATTTCTGTATTTCTGACAAAACTTCAGAAGTTGACCCATCTACATGAACTGCTTTGCACTCCGCCATTCTGTTCAACCATATAGTAGCTACCTGGTTCTTCTGCAGCTCCTGCCTCTTTCCCCTGATTGGTTGAGACATTAGAAGGCCGATAGCTGTTTTGCTCCGCAAGGCTACTCAAGAAACTTTAAAAAAAAAAAAAAAAAAAAAAAAAAGTTTATTTTATTATTTTCACTTTTATTTCTGAAGCCAAGGTATAGCGAGTGCAGACATTTCGCCTACACAGTCTCGCTCATCCAGTCACAAATCTAACAGCAGCCTCGTTAGATTTAAGATGCACAGTCTGCAGGAGAGGAGCATTGATGGCGGCACACATGTATGCTTTTGCTGATGATAGTTTCACCAAATATGGACAAAAAGCACATAATCAAAACTAAAAGCAGTGAAATCCATAACAATAACTCAGTGGTACTTCACTTAACCTACGATCAATCTCCACTTGGTATTTCGGTATCATTGATTTTGGTATATTTATGGTCGAATTTATTTATATGGGCAATAATCACTATTACGGGAATGTCAATTATTCGCTACAGTTTCTTTGTTTACTCACCTTGCTGCTGGGACTTTTGTGTCACATCTTTGCATGGTTGCAGTGCATGGTTTCCTCCTTGCCTGCAGTCCTCTCTCAAGTAAGATTTGCCATTTACTGCACATGTGGAGAACATGATTTTTCCCCCTTTCATTTACAGTGAAATGGCCTCTCGGTCTCTGTCAGGGAAATATTCAAACACTGTTGACATCCACACTAATGCGGTCATTTAGCCAATTAAAGTATTACTAACTTCTCCTTAAAAGGATTAGAACGAACCCTTTGTTAATGGTTTAATGTGCTAAAATAATCGCATTAAAATCCTATGCTTGTTTCTTCTATGGTTTTTGTCATATCTAGTGGCTGTTCTGTTTAGGCCGTAACGGGAAAATCCTATGTTTTATATAATGTCTTTGACCTATTTTAATTGTCAAATGACTAACTGAATATGAATATATCATGTGGAAATAAACTGTGCTAATGTTTTATGCAGGGGTGACCAAAGTACTCACACTCTGTACTTCTGTAAATAAACAAAAAAGGTAAAAGCAGCAGTACTGATTCAACTTCTTTAGGAAAAATAATGCAGACTATCAACTTCAGACTTTTTTTTTACTCTTGGATTTGGTAAAACCACACTTGTCCTGTACTGCAATACTAACTGACTAGATTTTGGCTTTTTTTTTTTTTTTTTTTTATAAGACTGTTATTCGGAGATTAGGTGATGAGCAAAATAAGGCTGCTGCTATAGGGATTCTACAACAATCAGGACAAGATCTAAGGGCAACTTCCCCGAAGGTGTTGCTGCATCGACTAACCTGAATAGGTCCTGAGAAAATACATTCCCTCAGAGGATTCTACCTGCAGCACCTGCCTGCCCTCGTGATACTACTACATACTGAAAACTAATATTGCAGGCTATCATTTCATGAAAATATGATGCTTTCTCAAGGTTATTCACCTCTCCTCCACAAAATACTGGCAGGTTTCCGATGATTGATGAAGGTCTACATACAAGCCTAATTCCAACTAAGTTGGGACGTTGTCTTAAACACAAATAAAACCAGAATACAGAATACAACCAACAGTATATTTGATTGAATACACTACAAAGACAAGATATTTAATGCTCAAACGGAAGAACTTGATTGTTTTTAGCCAATTATCATAAAATTTGAATTTTATGGAATTACATTCCCAAAAAACTGGGAGATTTACCATTGTTTTACGACACCCTTTTTTTTTTTTAAACAACAATCAATACATGTGTGGAAACTGAGGACACTAATTGTTGAAGCTTTTTTTTGTGGAAGTCTTTCCCATACTTTTGCTTCAGCTGTTCAACAGTCCAGGTTCTCTGTTGTCATATTTTACGTTTCATAATGCACCACACGTTTTCAATGAGAGACAAATCTGGACTACAGGCAGGGCAGTCTAGTACCCACACTCACACAGGAGCTGCAGTGATGAATCGATTAACTCAAGTAATTCGATTAGAAAAGAACTTTGAATAAAATCAATCGGTTAATTAGGGGCGTAGTAATGGTTTGTTTTTAAAGTAATTGCATTTAATGTTATTGATTTGGGTGGATACACTGCCCTCTAGTGGCAACAGTGAATATGACATAACTCATTTAACAGCTGGATCAAGCTGCTCCTTGTTAAGACCAACGTAAGGTTATAAGTTTTTGTTTGAGCTAATATGATTGTTTATGCAGTCGTAATGAGGTGTATTTAGCAGTTTACTTGTGGGAATATGTGTTTGAACAATTTAAGAGAATTTTGTAAAAACCGTTAGCATTTTATAGCATTTAGGTTAACGGACTTTTGCTATGCAAGTTAGCCAATTCTTCTTTTGTTGTATTTTGATCGTCATTTATCAACATTTTTTTAATACTGTTTAAGGCTAAGCTCTTGTATTTTAATTTATTTTTAAATGCATTTATTGCTCGTGAAATGAAAGTGCAATTTTGCATAGTTTGAAAAAAACACTCGGGAGTTTTGTTTTTTATTCGCATTTATGGCTCTTTTGAAAGTGCAATCTTAGCAAGCTTTCGACATTTCTGAAACGCATTAAATGTTTCTAATCCTATCACTCGATCATTCAAATTAATTGATAGATTAATCGATTACTTAAATAATCAATAGCTGCAGTCCTAATCCACACCCTTTTACTACGAAGCCAAGCTGTTGTAATAGGTGTGAATTAGGTTTGGCGTTGCCTTGCTGAAATAGGCAGGAGTGATGGGGTGTCCATGAAAAAGATTTTGCTTGGATAGCGGTATGTTTCTCCAAAACCTTTACGTACCTTTCACCATTAAAGGTGCACTCATATGTAGATGTGTAAGTTACCCATCCCATTTGCACTAACACAGTCCCATACCATTACAGATGCTGGCTTTTGAACTTTGCGTTCATAACAGTCTGGATGATTCTATTCTTCTTTGGCCCTGAGCTACGAAGTCCACAATTTCCTTAAAACAATTCTAAATGTGGAATCTTCAGGGTCTGGGTGTTGTTGATAAATGCTTTCGCTTCGTAAAATGGAGTTTTAAATTGCCTTACAAATGTAGCGCTGAACTGTATTTACTGATATTGGTTTTCTGAAGGGTTCCTGAGCCCATGTGATGATATCCTTTACATATTGATCTTGGTTTTTGATACAGTATCACCAGAGGAATCGAAGGTCACTGATATTCAATGTTGGTTTTCAGTGCTGCCATTTACATGCAGTGATTTCTCCAGATTCTCTGAACTTTTTGATAATATTTTGGATCGTAGATAATGAAATCCCTAAAGTCCTTGCAACTGAACATTGTTGAATTTAAACTGTTCGACCATTTTCCCACGCACTTGCTCACAAAGTGGAGAACCTTGCCCCATCTTTGCTTCTGAATGACAGAACAATTATACCTTATACCCAATCATGGCACTCAATGATTCTAATTAGTCTGTTTACCTGTGAGATGTTCCAACCAGGTGTTTAATGAGTATTCCTTATCTTTCTCAGTCTTTTGCCACTTGTCTCAGGTTTTTTGGAACGTGTTCTACCCATAAAATTCAAAGTTACTGATTATTTGCGAAAAAATAAAAAGTGTATCAGTTTGAACTTTAAATACATTGCCTTTGTAGTGCATTCAATTAAACACGGGTTGCACATGATTTGCATATCATTGTATTTCTTTTATTTGTTCAACACATCCCAACTTTATTGGAATTGGGGTTGTAAAATAACTTGGCTTGACTCTGAAACGTACTTCAGTACAAAAGTAAATATGAAAGGTTACGCAAAGTGATTAGCTATTTATCTTGCTCTTTCAGTATTTTATCTTTTATGTCTGTTGACATCCACATCCAAGTGCACAAGAAATTATGCCTTTTACCAATCAATGGGTGGAGGGCTGCAAGTTGTATGCATTTTAAGAAAAGTGAAGTCCAACATCCTAATTTATGTTACTGCAGCAGGAAAAAATATCTCTTCGGGAGAATTTACTGTTTTCTCCTAATGGCTGTCCTTCAAAACAGAATAAAAAACATTTGAGAATCCCATGGATGGGTGTTGGAGTAAACTATGTTACAGCTCCGTGCATCCTCATTTGTTAGTTTTACACCCTACCTTGGCCCACTCAGACCGCCTTTACGCCCGAAACCGGGCCCCCTTGAGGCCCAGCCCCACCACCAGCCCCCTAGCTCCGCCCCTGCTTGTAATCATTCCTTCCCACTACTAGGTTTCTGGCACTGCTATGCGTTTTGAGTGCTGGGGGAAATAATTATCACCACCCTGCCTTAATTAATCCCCAGGAAGTCGGCGTGTTTTAATTTGGGTCACCTTGCTGTTTTTTTTTAATCCTCGTCAGCTTTTTAGTGAATTGAAAAGAGACATCAGGCAGTTATTTTGAACATCAACGCCATCCTGCCCTAGGCTCATTGCAGCTGCCCTACTCCTACTAGGGCACGTAAATCAAGTTCCATAAAACTCACCAAAAACGTGGGCCTAATCACCAAATTGAAAAGCGAAATGGCACGGTGTCATTAAAAGGGGGGAAAGCTCGATGCCCTTTTGTAATCCCGCTGCACATAAAATGCAGCAAGGGCAAACGTTTTAAAGAGAAGTGCACTCCGGCTAATTAAGTCGTTGAACCCGTTGCCCTCGACAAAGATGTCGCTATCTCGGTACGTCGAGTAGGGAAAATCTAGCCAATGAGATCAGAGCATGAATTGAAGTGGAGCGGAATAGACCAATGGCGACGTCGCACATTGGCGTTGCTTTATTCAGCACATCCGGGAAAATACTAAGGAAGGGGCTAATTTGTCGTCGCTCGGAGCTGATTCCCGCCATCTGTCGGCGCTGAGTTCAGCGATGTAGTAGCGAGACAACCGAGTTCACAGTTTTATTAAACAGGTAAACGCTTTATTTTTGTTTCCTTTGCGTGTATTTGATTGTAATGTGATTGGGGGCTGGCGTCGTCCAGATGCCGACAGGATGAAAGGGATCCAGGCGCCGTTACTGTGGCAACATTCGATGGAGGAAAACGCTCCTCCTCCACCACTCAGCTCATCACACTAAACAATGGCACTTCACAAACAATAACGTCTAATAAAACAGTATACGGAGGCGTGTCTGTCATTATAAACGTTTACTGTGTTACCCTGGAATAATACAAAAGGAAGCAATACAAGGATGTATGTCATCAGTTGGTATTTTAGCAAATATACTAAAAAATACTTGTATTCCCTACTAAGTGCTAATTATTCCTGTCACATTACTGGATCATACTCATACATACATTTGCATCATGATTGTCACTCACAATATTCAATTCTGATGGATTTAAAAAATAATTTGAATATGCACCAAATTAGGTGAAAGTTTTCATATTGATACCTCAGTACATAAACTACTGTTATGTACTAGGGGCAGTTGCGTAGTCATAGGCGGATCTACTATTCATGCGAAGTAGGCGATTGCCTTTGGCCCCCAACCAGTAGGGGGCCCACAACCAGCTGCCCTTGCCCCAACGAGCAAGGGCTTGGGCCACCGGAGCCAGCAGCACCCCCAACTATTCGTCATGTATAATTATGTCAGCATAACAAACAAATAACAAAACAAAAAAGAAAGCCATTTGAATGCTGCATTTATATTATCTCCCTCCCACACACACGCACTACAATGGACTGTTCCACGACGACGAACTGAGTATCAGTCGCTTAGCTTCATTTAGCGCCGTTTAGCTTTGCTTAGCTCCATTTAGCATCGCGTAGCTCCGCTTAGCTGTTCTTTAGCTTCACTTGGCTTTCCCGCGTTTTTCACGCCACTAAGCTCGGTATTTTTACAGCTCACTTGCTACTATGCACGACAGCACACCCTGTGGCCAAACAATGCAGTACAGTTCCAATCAGTCATACAATAACACTCAACAGCTGGTAAACAGCATTTGCTAATAGAAAAAAACTTTAAATATATTAGTGACACCACGAGCAATGACGAAGAATGTTTTTTACGGAGTGTAAAGCTTTCGTTTAGCGGTTTAGCGAACATACCTCCGGTGAACATTTAAAAATAAAAGCACATCATGTTCATCATATAAATAACGATTTCTGGAGTTAATCCCACATACTTCAGAATTAATAATATAATATGTAGAGCAAATACTACAGAATACAGATTCTACACTAAGAATAGCTTTCAAATTACACTTTTTATGACAAATATGATTGGTAATGAATAATTATTATAATTATTATACTACTACTATATATAGCAGTATACTATAATGATAATGCTAGATTTTTTTTTTTTTTAGAATAGTTTTGAATAATGTTGGAAAGGCAAAGTCAGTGTTCTGAATCTGTTTACTTTCCATTCTTTTGCACTAGTAAATGCTATCAGTATTTAACCTAATTGTTTATTTGTGATTAATTATTGTTATTCACATGATTATTTGTATTTTAATAAAGAATTTAAGTGTTCCAGAATAGTTTTGTGAATTAATAAGCATCACCAAAAATTTCATTGCTAAATTAGTAAAAAAAAAAAAAAGAAAATTATTAGATTAGTCGACTAATCATAAAACTAGTCGGTTGGCTAATCAGGAGAAAATTTGTCGTTTAGGACAGCCCTAGTGTACCGGAACATATTTTCTCCACACCCTTCTCACCTTTTTAACCCCTGACCCATGAAGAGGGCCCCTGGATATGTTCGCCTTAGGCCCCAAAATTGCCAAGTCCGCCACTGTGTGTATTGTTATCTAAATCTGTCAGATCTCCGATGACAAGGTTAAATGATGGAAACTTTCTTACATCCTGTGTATTTTAAGTGCTACCTCTGCTAGGGAAAATGCTTTTGTAATTTTTTTCCACACACTCAGAGCTCTGCTTCTGTAAGTAGAAGCCGCTTGTCTCGTCACAGCGCCTTTGCTCTCTACCCCCTGGCAGAGACTCGGCAACAGTGCAGGAAATGTATAGCCTTGCAATCATGATGGTACTTCCTGATTCATTGATTCATCATGTAGAACTGTCTTGCAAGCCTCAACTGGCAAACCACTTCACCGGTCATCTGAAGTTTCGAGCCAATCAGGATAAAGAGGCGAGAGCTACAGACGTGACCAGGAAGCAACTATCTGGTTGAATAGAATGTCAGTACAAAGTGGTGTCTTGTACATAGTTCATTTTCTGAAGTATTGTCGGAAATACAGTTAATTTCCTCATTAAAAGAAGAGGGAAGAACATCACGAATAGGCATGTTGCCAGTATGAGATTCTGACGGTATGATAATCTTCAGTTAAAATATCATGGTATCACGGTATTGCAATTACAGCTCTAAAATGTGTTACTTTGAGATATCCGGGATAACGAAAAAAAAGCTTTTTCCAATGAACAGGATTTTAATTTTTTTTTTAAATATTAGCAATTGGAACATAAATATAATGTTAATTTAAAAAACGAAATAAAAATAAATTTTCTAAATAAAATTGAAATAAATAGTCCTTTTGGTGAGCCTAAACTCACAGCAACAGCTGAACATTATTACCATCAGAACAAAAATAATTGAATTATTTTCCATAAAAAGCTTGTGTGTATGACTAGTATCATGTTTAGATTGCACACACTCTCTTCCTCAACACAGACAGTTGCCAGAGAGAAAAAAAAAACATTTTACCACCGCTAGACATACTAAACACGCTGGCGTTAACTCTCATAGCTGGTGAGAAACGTTCATGACAGTGTTCATTAATACCTTTAATTTTGTATAAATGCGAAATCATATTGGAGGTACTGCCTCCTCGGTAGCTACCCTCCGCAAACATGTTTTACATGTCAGTTGGCCCTCCTCTAAGCCGCGGCCGTCTGTAACTTTTCTGTCGCCGAAGCATTCCCATATCAGCGATTTCCTGCAAATCGCGGGAAAAAGTTCATGAGTTTCACCTACTCCAGCCATCGTGTAGCACCGCTGACTCACTGACAATGAGCAACAACCGGTGGGGGAGGGTTGAGCCTTGCAGCCGCAAGCGAGAAATTTCTGCATTTTTGGGACATAAAAAAAAAATAGGTCGTACCCTAGGGACGGTATGACGGAAATTGTTTGCGCTTTTGAAACTGTGACGTTTTCATACCATGGTATACCTTGAAACTGGTAATAGGCACATGTCTAATAACGGAAAGCTTTTCTTGACGGGAAGCAATGTTTTTGCTTTTCCGCGAACCAATACAGTACATCGTAATGTGGATTGGTCGCCTTCTGATGGCGAGCCAATCAAGGGAAAGCGGTGGGAGCTGCGGACATGCCCAGGAAGTAACTATCTGCTTCAATAATATAGCGGAATGCAAATCGTGTTTTGTAGATAGGCCAATTTCCTAAGTTTAGTCTGAAATCGACTTAATTTCCTCATTAAAAGAGGAGCAAATAAAATCATTAAAGCTTTTTATGAGAGGATACGATTTTTTCCGTGAGTGTGACGAGAAGAGCCATCATCCAAGCTGCAGCCATATGTTTTTTTAAGGTTCCTCCCATGAAACAGGTCTCGATTGGATTTTTTCCAGATTGATATGTGGAATATATTTGGAACAATCAATCTGGCGTGCCAGGTAAGGAAATGTAGGCATTTACCTTGGACTAAAGGTGCCCAAGGGACAGTAGTCTTTTGTTTGTACCAATGTCACTGAGGGCTCCAAACTGTCCGTAAATGGGGGCATTTTGCCATTAAAATTTGGCACAATTTTCCATCTACTCGCTCCTTTACAACCTGTAAATTTCCTTGCCACACTTAAGTCGAGTTGTTGCATGTTTACTTTCAGCCAATAATTGGATTTTAGAGGTAACCAAGTCCATGTAAACATTCAAAAAGCCAAGTATACTCATATTCTGTGTTGTGCATGCTCCACTTACTAGAAATCTTAATGTTGTGTGTACAGGAAGTAGGTGATGCTTCATAATAAATGGTGAAAAACAAAAGCAAAACGCTTTTAAGTGAGAAAGACCTAATTACTGTAGTGACGTATTTAAACATTATGTCTTTTATTGGTGGTAGAAAGTACTGGAATAACGAGATTTACATAAAGGTTTGTAAAACTTTCCAAGTTTGACAAGATTAACATCACTTTCTTCTCTTTGCGTGATGACATTGGACAAATGTTATAAAACACGAATATTGGCCTTAACTCAAATATTTACTGCAAGTAAATGTAGAATAAAAGAAATAATGTTCACATATTTTACCACACTAATAAAGTCATGAGTTTCTTCTTCACTCCAAAAGCGTTTTGTCTTGCGAGTCACCAGGTATTATTTAGAAAAATATTCCTTTCAAAGCAGATATCTCAACAGCCATAAACAAGGTCAAATATTTTGATTAGAAAACTAGTTAAACAGGAGTGATAGTTGGGTTTTAAAAAACAACATAGAGCCATATTCATATATATATATTGCCGAAATGCTCATCCTAGATGCTCAAAAAATGTAAATTATTTATTGTTTAAAAATGTATTATACGGCACAAGATGCGAGCATTAGCAGCTAGTGACTAAGACCGGCGCCACTGTGGTACACAAATGATGTCACTCAGCCAAATAATTTCCAGTCCAAGTACAGTGGGGCAAATAAGTATTTAGTTAACCACCAATTGTGCAAGTTCTTCTACTTGAAAAGATTTGAGAGGCTTGTAATTGTCAGCATGGGTAGCCCTCAACCACGAGAGACAGAATGTGGAAAGGAAAAAAAACAGAAAATCACATTGTTTGATTTTTAAAGAATTTATTTCCAAATTAGAGTGAAAAATAAGTATTTGGTCACCTACAAACAAGCAAGATTTCTGGTTGTCAAAGAGGTCTAACTTCTAACGAGACTCTACTCGTTACCTGTATTAATGGCACCTGTTTTAACTCATTATCGGTATAAAAGACACCTGTCCACAATGTCAGTCAGTCAGTCACACGCCAAACTCCACTATGGCCAAGACCAAAGAGCTGTCGAAGGACACCAGAGACAAAATTGTAGACCTGCACCAGGCTGGGAAGACTGAATCTGCAATAGGTAAAACGCTTGGTGTAAAGAAATCAACTGTGGGAGCAATTATTAGAAAATGGAAGACATACAAGACCACTGATAATCTCCCTCGATCTGGGGCTCCATGCAAGATCTCACCCCGTGGCATCAAAATGATAACAAGAACGGTAGCAAAAATCCCAGAACCACGCGGGGGGACCTAGTGAATGACCTACATAGAGCTGGGAGCACAGTAACAAAGGCTTCTATCAGTAACACAATGCGCCGCCAGGGACTCAAATCCTGCAGTGTCAGACGTGTCCCCCTGCTGAAGAAAGTACACGTCCAGGCCCGTCTGCGGTTCGCTAGAGAGCATTTGGATGATCCAGAAGAGGACTGGGAGAATGTGTTATGGTCAGATGAAACCAAAATGTAACTTTTTGGTAGAAACACAGGTTCTCGTGTTTGGAGGAGAAAGAATACTGAATTGCATCCGAAGAACACCATACCCACTGTGAAGCACGGGGGTGGAAACATCATGCTTTGGGGCTGTTTTTCTGCAAAAGGGCCAGGACGGTTGATCTGTGTAAAGGAAAGAATGAATGGGGCCATGTATCGAAAGATTTTGAGTGAAAATCTCCTTCCATCAGCAAGACCATTGAAGATGAGACGTGGCTGGGTCTTTCAGCATGACAATGATCCCAAACACACGGCCAGGGCAACAAAGGAGTGGCTTTGTAAGAAGCATTTCAAGGTCCTGGAGTGACCTAGCCAGTCTCCAGATCTCAACCCCATAGATAATCTGTGGAGGGAGTTGAAAGTCTGTGTTGCCCAACGACAGCCCCAAAACATCACTGCTCTAGAGGAGATCTGCATGGAGGAATGGGCCAAAATACCAGCAGCAGTGTGTGAAAAGCTTGTGAAGAGTTACAGAAAACATTTGTCCTCCGTTATTGCCAACAAAGGGTACATAACAAAGGATTGAGATGAACCTTTGGTATTGACCAAATACTTCTTATCCACCATGATTTGCAAATAAATTCTTTAAAAATCAAACAATGTGATTTTCTGTTTTTTTTTTCCACATTCTGTCTCTCATGGTTGAAGTTTACCCATGTTGACAATTACAGGCCTCTCTAATATTTTCAAGTGGGAGAACTTGCACAATTAGTGGTTGACTAAATACTTATTTGCCCCACTGTACATATAATGCAGAAATGCTCATTCTAGATGCTCAAAAAATGTGAATTATTTATTGTTTAAAAATGTATGATACGGCACAAGTTGCAAGCATTAGCAGCTAGCGACTAAGACCGGCACCACTGTGGTACACTGATGATGTCACTCTGCCAAATAATTTCCAGTCTATGTATTATTAGCGTTTTTTTCCCCCTCGTTGTTATTAGTTTTTTTTTTTTTGAGTAGTAGTGGCACATTTTTGCTAAGAAAAAAGGTTCCCCTATCATGTAACTGCCATGTTGATTCTAATATAGTGTGTGCATTTGTATGTGTGCAGAACCCATGACCCTGACACGAGGTTCCTTCACATACTCGAGCGGCGAGGAATACCACGGGGAATGGCGAGAAGGCAAGGAAGGCGCACATGCGTCGACTGCATGATGACCCGGCTCAACATCATCATCTTCATCATCATCATGGTCATGCTACACATGTGTGTATTTCGTGTTGGGTTTTTTTTTTCCCCTCCCATGTGCTGAAGCAAGCGCATTGTGACAAGGAGGCCTGAAGGTCGAGCTGGGAGATAGTCATGTCATGTCATGTGTGCTTACAAGAACCACACCACATCACTCAGTCAGCATGTATTATGTCTTTCACGTTACAAGGGTTTCTGTTTAAGTGTCAGCTCTTCTGACCATGCTGTATGTCATTAGTAGCCCCCTTTTGTAGCTAGATTTGGAAAAATAGCTGAATCAGCATATATTCACCTGTATCATTCATACAGAACCCCTAAGGCAGTGGTCGGGAATCTTTTTGACTGAGAGAGCCAAAAAAAAACCACACATATTTTAAAATGTGATTCCATGCGAGCAGTTAGTATTGCTTGTCTGAATCTGTTTTCTGAGCCCTGCTATTTCTGTGTCATTCTTGAATGCTTCACTAGCCACACGGGAGAGGGAGAGAGAGAGACAGAGAGAGAGAGAGACAGAGAGTGTTTGCTTGCTGCTCACTTTTGAGAGCAGTCGCCGTGTTGTGATTGAATTAAATCTTTAGAAAGCAATAACGAAAGCCTAACGCCATTCCTTGGAGTGTACAAAATTGTTGCTCCACAAGGTTTATGTGTACATGAAAGCTGAGACTCCAATAAATCTCTCCTGAACTATATTAGAAGCAAGATCGTTAGCGCTTTGTTGTGACGTAGGGCCAGGCATGCCCCCATTTCCACAGTTGCAAGCCACAGACAGATACAATTGCCACTGGCTGAGAGACTGGAGGCTAACAAGCTCTGTTGCCAAACAGTCACGAGTCTCGAGAAGGTGGGCGCTAACGGCCATGTCCGTGCAAACCGCAATGAGCGGACCACCAATGGGCACTGAATTGAAGCATTTTATCATGACGTACAGTACATTTGAAGTGTCAAAGATCAATTTTTTATAAATGAGCAGCTCGTCACACCTCGCACATGTCAGGTGAACCAGTTCCAAACTTAAAATGTCGGGTGCTGTCGGAGTTGGAGGAGAGGCAGTGTCTGTCACTCCTTCTTCAGTGACTGTCATTGGCTGATTTTGGGGAGCCACATTCAAGGAGAGGTGCATAGGAGATGTATTTGCCTGTGCTTTTGCCACAAAACCCATCATGTGTTAACTATGTCAGCATGTATTACTCCTCCCACTCTGACTGTTGGATCAGACTGTCTGACCATCATGTATGTTATTGACTGGGTTTTCAGTAGCCTGGGGACAGAGGTTATGTATTCAGTTCCCTATGTCTGTCTATATGTATATGTTGATGATAACTCAAGAACAACTAAAGGAATTATTGTCAAATCTGCAGGATACGAAAGAGGTAATTGCATTTTGGGTTCATGAGGTCAAAGGTCACACAGGTCAGAAAAAGCTTATTAGCTAATTTTCAAAATATTTTTGTAATATAAAACAGAAGAAGTGATTATATTTTGGTTATGGAGCCAAAGATTTGGTTGTATTTAACAAAACTCAAAAACAACTAAAGGGAATATTATCAAACTTGCAGGATATGTTTGTAATGTGAAACTGAAGAGGTGATTAAATTTTGGAGTCATGAGGTCAGAGATCAAAGAGGTCAGAAAAGGAATTTCTCAATAATTTGATAACTGATTATCCTATTTAACTAAAATTTGCAGGGTAGGTGATATGATGACGATGGAAAGAGAGATTACATTTTGGGGCATGAAGGAAGTGAGTGCCCCCAAATATAGTAAATAGGGCTGCAGCTATCGAATATTTTAGTAATCGAGTACTCGACTGAAAATTCTATCGAGTAATCGGATAAAACATTTTTTTTAGGTAAAGAGCAATTATAAATATACATGAGAAAAAAAGACATTTAATCCAATATTGAACCATTTTCAGTCAATCAATGTCTTTATTTTCGATGTACATTGTTGAAAACAGCCAACAGTTGCATCTCAGATGTGACTAGAAAAAAAAAAAATCACTGCTTTCACTCAAAAACTTCTAGATCTTATTTTTTTAAAAAAACATATTTCTTACCTAAAAATGTAATTAGGCTTGATAACACACATCACGTGAAAGCTACGTGTTTTTCCCACGAGTTTCAATTTAATTTCCATTTGTGTCAAGCTATTTTTAAGTTCTAGTTAAGTTTTAAGTTAGTCTAAACTGCAAGTACTGATAGGATTTCGAGTTTTTGCAGTGTTCAAAATAAATGTATGATACCTGCTGTATTGGAGCACATTAGGGACCAGTGCTACTTGGTGTTTTATTCAACAGTGACTCCTGAGCTAAAACTGACAGTTAGCTTTATTATGTTTTAATTTTACACCCTCATCACTCTACAGCGCTGTGTTATTACAGATTAAATAAAGCCTGTATGTAAGACACGTTAGCCACGCATCGACAGTGGTCATAATCAATAGAATCCTAGCCCTCCGAAGGGCTAACGTTACGTGAGCGAGTGACAGTAACGTTATATTTATTAGCGATGAGAAGTCTACTGCTTAAAGATGGCGGCTGTTTACTAACGCTGCCCAGACGCGGCCGAGTCTGTCATTTCGCATCTAGTCCTAAATGCATGCGATATCTATGAGACGCATCGGACACTACCTGCTACCACACTAGCATTATGCGGGCATAGTTTTTAGCAATGTCGGCGTAGTTTGTAGCGGCTGTCGGCTGCAGTAAGTTTTTTTTTTTTTTTTTTCAATATTGCTTCTTCCTCTGCGCACGTGACGTCAGCGCGTTGTCCCGCATTAAAAGTAGTCCGGGCAAAAACGTAATGCTTAGAGCTGGCAAAATTAAACGATTCCTCGAGGTGAATAAAATAACTCGGATCAGTTTTTAAATCTGAGTTACTCGAGTTGCCCGAGTATTCGTTTCAGCTCTAATAGTGAGGCTTTAAATGTGTCTGCTCGGCGGAGAGTGCTCCTCGAGTTTCCAGTATATGCTATTAGCATGTTAGAGACGTAAAATTGAGTGTGCTGTACTCTTCTAGTACGTATTAAAATGGACCCACGCATATTCACAGTTGGGCGGTTCCAAATACTTTGTGAAATTATAAGATTCATGAATTATTTTCACAAACTGTGACCATTCTTGGTCCCTTTTAATTAACATCCTGAGCATGTGGCATTCTTCTCCCATGTTATGTAATTATTGTTATTTTTGGGCCCGACTCAATTTGAATAGAATCCTGTAGTGTGCGGTACCCCTGATTTGTTCAATCCTGTAGTGTGTTTAAGCCTGTCACAATATGCAATAATTCCATTTATCGCACCACGGTAAATGAAAATGAAGGCGGTAATTTTTCCGCTGCGATTTATCGCCTCGCGTGCACGTGCATGTGCGCGCGTGTGCGGCAGACGTGCTGTTAAAAGTTCGGCTTCCTTGTTACCAATCACGCAAAATGGATCTATGTTCCGGGTCTGGCAAAAAATAGTGCCAGAGCCAATCTGCTCCCATTATTTCCTATTGTTCAACGTATACCGGCCGCGTCAGTGCTCTGGATTGACTGCAGACTGTCTCCGGCGTGCCGGAGCCTGCCGGTTGGTTTAGGCAATTTTTTGTTTTTGCCGAAGACGCATCCGTCAAAATGGGCAAAGCCGGCCCTGGAGCTAACAGCCCAGTTGCTTATTCACGGTTTAACCAGCGAACATGGACGAAGAACGCTTCATCATAGAGGTGGAAGGTCACAAAGTGATTTATGATGCAGCAGATCATCATTATAAGGACAACATTAAAAAGGAAGCTGTATGGTGTCCTATTATGTGCGTTTTTCTGGCAATGATATCAAACACACGACGTGCTGACAGCTTTGTTTTTTTATTAACACACGGCGCTAACAACACTTCCTCAACCTGTGGCTCTCGGCAGGCTGTGCCGCGTCACATGAACAAAACAACATCACTGTTGTGTGCGCTTCAGGGTGCCTCGGAAAACATCCAATCAGAAAATTACACATGGTACGCCATAGCAGAAGCTATGAGGGTAAAAGTTTTCATTTGCCTGAATGCTTAAGTTATTAAGTGCAATTTATTTTTTATTTTTTTTCTTGAAAAATATATTTTATTTCTTCTGTGTTTCTGTGCGGTATTAATATTGTTGTCTTTTACTTAAGAGGCAGGGTCTACTGTTTTTAGTTGTGATTTCATAAAAAGTATTTTTGAATTTAAGAGTAAACATTTATCGCGTTTAAATGGGTGTACTTGATCTATTAATACCTACTGTATTCTCATTGTGTTATTGTAAATTGTTTTTTAAAAGATGGGGGGGCGCAATAATATTGCATATCGCAATAATTTATGAGAAAAATTATTGCACACTAAAATTTGTTATCGCGACAGGCCTAAGTGTGTGCATTTTTTGCTCACCTAGCAAGAGAATTGAAACGATAATCCTATAGTGTCATGCTACTAGATTTCAATGTGCAGATTATCTTGTAGTGTAAGACTACATTTACTGTATGTGAACATGTTAAGTTCACTAGAAGAAGAAGACGTAAAAGTGTAAGCACATGCACCATCTGCTATATACCGGGATTCACGATCACACCACCTCAGCCCATATTTTTCCTTTCAAGTTTTTTTGTTGTTTAAACACTTTGGGGAAAGGTTCAATATGCCTGCCAAGGTGCGAGGTGGAGATGAGTGAACATATGCTCACCATCGCGTCAACAGGCATAAAGTGGCAACTGCGTTGGCTGCCAAGTCCTCTTTGTTTTCACTACACAACATTTAGTGGACAATAACAACGAAAATGTTGATGCAGCTGCACGGCAAACGTTGCTATATTAACCCTTTGTGGGGACTCATTTAGATACTATGAAATTAACAAAAAACCTTAACAGTTGTATTGGTGGGGGGGCTATAACTACAGTGTATTTATGTTCTTATTGATTTTGTATCAAAGCAGTTTTTATCAATCGTATGAATTTTTAATTGTTTTTATTCATTAATGGGGTTAAGGTAAGCATTATTTAAATGACCCAAAATAGTTCCCTTGCCCTATAAAAATTGGTTGCAGTACAAGGTTAAATAAATGGGGCAAAATTGATCCGTATTTTTAAGTAGCAATTTCATGATGTCAAACTATTTATTAGGATGATCATCCAAGCAAAAAAGGTGTCACTTTCAGCAAGAATAGTAAATGGGCTTACACTTACAGTGCTGGCCAAAACTATTGGCACCCCTGCAATTCTGTCAGATAATGCTCAATTTCTCCCTGAAAATGATTGAGATTACAAATGCTTTGGTAGTCCTATCTTCATTTATTTTGCTTGAAATGAAAAAACACAAAAAAATGATTTTTTAAAATAAATCATTATCATTTTACATAAAATTCCAAAAATGGGCCGGACAAAAGTATTGGCACCCTCAGCCTAATACTTAAATACAAAATAACTGCGAACAACCGCTTCTGGTATCCATCAATGAGTTCTAACAATGCTCTTCTGGAATTTTAGACCATTCTTCTTTGGCCAATTAATTTAGGTCTCTGATATTTGAAGGGTGCCTTCTCCAAACTGCCATGATCTCTGAAGGAGACCCGGCTTTCTCACACTGGGCCCTACATTATGCTGCTAAATTTGTTGGTAGTCTTCAGACTTCATAATGCTATGCACACGGTCAAACAGACCAGTGCCAGAGGTAGCAAAGCAACCCCAAAACATCAGGGAACCTCTGCCATGTTTGACTGTAGAGACTGTGTTCTTTTCTTTGAAGGTCTTTTTTTCCCCTGTAAATTCTATGTTTATGCCTTTTCCCAAAAAGCTCTACTTTTGTCTCAGTTGACCTGAGAACATTCGTCCAAAATGTTTTTGGCTTTCTCAGGTAAGTTTTGGCAAACTCCAGCCTGGCCTTTTTATGTGTCTGGGTCAGAAGTGGGGTCTTCCTAGGCATCCTACCATGGACTCCCTTTTCATTCAGACGCCGACGGATAGTACGGTTTGACACAGTTGTACCCTTGGACTGCAGGACAGCTTGAACTTGTTTGTATCTTAGTCGAGGTTCTTTATCCACCAGCCGCACAATCATTCGTTGAAATCTCTCGTCCATTTTTCTTTTCCGTCCACATCTAAGGAGGGCTTTACACTCATTGATGACACTGCACATGGTAGACACAGGAACATTCAGGTCTTTGGAGGCCTTGAGATTGCCCATGCGTTCTCACAATTTTCCTTCTCAAGTCTTCAGACAGTTCTTTGGTCTTTTTTCTTTTCTTCATGCTCAATGTGGTACACACAGGGACACACGACACAGGCTGAGTCAACTTTAATCCATTTTAACTGACAGCAAATGCGATTTAGTTATTGCCACCACCTGTTATGTGCCACAGGTAAGTAACAGGTGCTGTTAATTACACAAATTACAGAAGCATCACGTGATTTTTCAAATGGTGCCAATACTTTTTTCCTGCCCATTTTTGTGTAAAATGATGATTTTATTTTTCCATTCTCTCTGTTTTTTCATTGCAAGCAAAATAAATGAAGATATTACTACCAAAGCATTTGTAATTGCATTCATTATCTTGGAGAAATTTTGCATTATCTGACAGAATGGCAGGGGTACCAATACTTTTGGCCAGCACTGTATACAGCATTTTTCTACCTGTAAGGTACTTTAAAGCACTTTGACACTATATATCCTCATTTACCTACGGATGCCGCAGCATTAAAAGCAACATGGGGTTCCTTTTCTTGCTCACGAGCACTTAGAGAAGGTCACCAGAGCTTCTGCAAGACAAGTGCAGAATCTGACCCAAAACATCTAATTTGGTGTAGGATTACTCTACGCGCCACGCCTCCCCAATTAATCGTAAGAATGATGGTATATTTTTTCAGAGTAAACAGTCGTACTGTAATGTCACATTTCAAGGCGTCCTGTGTAAAGGTTGCATGTTCCCTCCGTGCCTGCATGACTTTTCTCTCCGCTTTGGTTTATGCCAAAAATATGCATTGCAGGTCGAATGCACACTATAAATTCTCCAAATGACTGTAAGCAAGAACACTATTTGGTCTTTATATACAGTAGGTGCCCTACAATATACTGTATGTGTCAAAATATTTGGAGAATTGAATGTTTTTATATAAGAAAAACAATCCTAATCTTACAAGGATAAAGTCATTATACTATGTTTTTTCCCCCCTCATAATATCATAGAAACAAAACCAATATTACAAGGGGGGAAAAGCAAAATATTACGAGAAAAGTTGTATTTTGAAGTGAAATAGTAGTTATTGTTTTTAATTTTGAACAAAATAGGTAATACTCAGAATATGGTTTCAAAATTAACAAAAAGTGGCTGTGTATGTCTATGGCTGTGTGCATGTATGTGTTGTTGAATAATTCAGTGAGCGATCAAGTTACAGGAAGTAGGTCAACAAACATCTACAACAGCAGGAAGCCTTTTTAACTACTACTCGCTCGTTTAGCTTCCGCAATTAGCCAGCGACACTGACCAAAAGGATGTGAAACACGGATTACATTCCAACTGGACGGATCAAGTCCAACCACATGACATTATCCACAGATAATCTGTCACTGAAACCCATGTTCTGGAAAGCAAAATAAAACACATCTTTCTGTCTCAAATTGTGAAGGATAACAAAATTTCTTCTAAGTCACTTGATTCCTGAAACAAAACTAAAAATAAGCAAAGATTACAAAAAAAATATTCAATGTCTTGAGGTCTTTCATATTGTAGTACCTCAGCAACATACAACTTTTCAGGTTTCACTGAGCTTGTCAATGATGTAATGATCTTACAGGGAGTAAGGAGAGAAGTACCTTATGGAATAAATATTTTACAGTATTTTTACAAAAATAAAAGCTTGCCTAGCATTTTTAAAAATACCAAAGTAGTGATATTTTCAGGAGCTAAAAATAGTCACTTATGGGAAAATAAATTTTCCAGTGGGGATATACCGTATTGGCCTGAATATAAGACAGTGGTTTTTGCATTAAAATAACACTGAAAAAGAGGGGGTCGTCTTAAATTCGCGATCTAGACATTATACCCATTCACGACGCTAGATGGTGCCAGATATCATTGAAGCGATGTTCTGTCATGACAGATCTCAGCTACTCTCCCCATTCACGACGCTAAATGGCGCCAGATATCATTGAAGTGATGTTCTGTCATGATAGATCTCAGCTACTCTCAAGTTTAACCAGTTGGCATTATTTTATTGCAATGTTTTTCCTTATTCAGTTTTGTTTCAAGACTACAGTTAGTTGACTTCACTTTGATGGTTAATGCAGTTATTGCAATTTGTTGTTTTATCACAACTGATTGGTTTATTTACGTTTCAAAAACCAGAAGCCATTCATTTACGAATGTGATTGCACTTTAGTTTACATATTTAAATGTTCAGATATTAAGATTTGAATGAAGCAAAATAATATGCTTTTTCCCTCAAATATATTGTTATAATCATGTTTCGGATGTACTGTAATTATTTTCTGTATAAAAATTAATTTGGTGTTCAAAAAGTCTTTTTTTCAAACTTGAGTCTTGAAAACGAGTAGGTCGTCTTATAATCAGGGCCGTCTTATATTTTCGTGCCAATACGGTAGTAATATTTCAAGAATAAGATTAAAGTGTAGTGTTTTATGATTTTATAGCAATAGAGACCCATTTGTTCGTATACATAATGTATATTAATTTCCAAAATGGCTATCTTACAAGAAATCTGGACTAAGTTTTCCCAAATCTCTGGTCCAAATCACCCGCTGAGATTAAAGGAGAAGCTGCACTCTTCTGACAGATGGAGTGTTAATTTACTTGGCCATTAGCAAACTGGCTGGCCGCTGTAAAGATCCTACAACCCTACCCCCTTTCCATAACACCCCCCCAACCTCCCTTCACCCACCTTCCCTAAACGCCACTAAATCATGTTCCTCACTTAGAACTCCTGCGAGGAACCTGCAGCCACTTATGGGCCTCGTTTGCTAACGAGATGTGCTCGTTGCTCTAGTGCCCCCGCTGGGAATATTCAAATGTGAAAAGAGACCGTGGATCCGGGAATATTCTGATAACGGGGGTGAAAAAAATCTCATGAAATGGCTTTATTCTCACGCTCAAAAGCCTTCATCACACGCCATCCAGTTCCACATTGATCTAAGCACCAAAAAAAGACCCATATTAAAACCCTCGTATCTCCTTTTTTCACAGTGACGTTTCAAAATGTACAACAATCGTAGACAGTAAATGCAATGACCAAACTTTAGATTCTGCAGCTTCATTTTTCTATTATTCCTGCCTGCTTTAATTTGGAGTTTATTCACAAGTATGAGTTTGTAAAACTAACAGACAGACCGACCAATCGTCAAACTCACTGATTGATATCATTGTTAATTAAAGCTACGTTCACACTACAGATTTTTTGTCATATCTGCTTTTGTGGGATGCCCGTTCACACTGCCTTTGTCCATTGAACCCATTCAAGTATTACGCATGCGCACTAATTAGCAGTCCGACAAGCGCTGAGCAAAATGACCCTTCATGCGCAGAAGCATCAAAACAAATAACTACGCACCGCGTGCATGATGCACACACATAAGCCTTATACAGTGGGGCAAATAAGTATTTAGTCAACCACTAATTGTGCAAGTTCTCCCACTTGAAAATATTAGAGGCCTATAATTGTCAACATGGGTAAACCTCAACCATGAGAGACAGAATGTGGAAAAAAAAAACAGAAAATCACATTGTTTGATTTTTAAAGAATTTATTTGCAAATCATGGTGGAAAATAAGTATTTGGTCAATACCAAAAGTAAATCTCAATACTTTGTTATGTACCCTTTGTTGGCAATAACGAAGGCCAAACATTTTCTGTAACTCTTCACAAGCTTTTCACACACTGTTGCTGGTATTTTGGCCCATTCCTCCATGCAGATCTGCTCTAGAGCAGTGATATTTTGGGGCTGTCGTTAGGCAACACGGACTTTCAACTCCCTCCACAGATTTTCTATGGGGTTGAGATCTGGTGACTGGCTAGGCCACTCCAGGACCTTGAAATGCTTCTTACGAAGCCACTCCTTTGTTGCCCTGGCTGTGCGTTTGGGATCATTGTCATGCTGAAAGACCCAGCCACGTCTCATCTTCAATGGTCTTACTGATGGAAGGAGATTTTCACTCAAAATCTCTTGATACATGGCCCCATTCATTCTTTCTTTTACAAAGATCAGTCGTCCTGGTCCCTTTGCAGAAAAACAGCCCCAAAGCATGATGTTTCTACCCCCATGCTTCACAGTTGGGATGGTGTTCTTCGGATGCAATTCAGTATTCTTTCTCCTCCAAACACGAGAACTTGTGTTTCTACCAAAAAGTTCTATTTTGGTTTCATCTGACCATAACACATTTTCCCAGTCCTCTTCTGGATCATCCAAATGCTCTCTAGCGAACCGCAGACGGGCCTGGATGTGTACTTTATTCAGCAGGGGGACTCATCTGCCAGTGCAGAATTTGAGTCCCTGGCGGCGCATTGTGTAACTGATAGTAGCCTGTGTTACTGTGGTCCCAGCTCTCTGTAGGTCATTCACTAGGTCCCCCTGTGTGGTTCTGGGATTTTTCCTCACCGTTCTTGTTATCATTTTGGCGCCACGGGGTGAGATCTTGCATGGAGCCCCAGATCGAGGGAGATTATCAGTGGTCTTGTATGTCTTCCATTTTCTAATAATTGCTCCCACAGTTGATTTCTTTACACCAAGCGTTTTACCTATTGCAGATTCAGTCTTCCCAGCCTGGTGCAGGTCGTCCTTCGACAGCTCTTTGGTCTTGGCCATAGTGCCGTTTGGAGTGTGACTGACTGAAGTTGTGGACAGGTGTATTTTATACCGATAATGAGTTAAAACAGGTGCCATTAATACAGGTAACGAGTGGAGCCTCGTTAGAACTCATTAGAAGAAGTTAAACCTCTTTGACAGCCAGAAATCTTGCTTGTTTGTAGGCGACCAAATACTTATTTTTCACTCTAATTTGGAAATAAATTCTTTAAAAATTAAACAATGTGATTTCCTGTTTTTTTTCCACATTCTGTCTCTCATGGTTGAGGTTTACCCATGTTGACAATTACAGGCCTCTCTAATCTATAAAAGTAGGAGAACTTGCACAATTTGTGGTTGACTAAATACTTATTTGCTAGACTGTATGTGTACGCCAGTTTGCCCCGACTCGGCCATGTAAGCAATACTGAAGTATTGCTCATTTGGCGCACAGTAACAAACTGAGCATTATCAGGCTCATCCTGTTCTTCATTGTATTTTTTATGATTGCGGTCAAGCTGGCCTCCTGCGTAGTAAAAGCCGAGTTCAAGCTAGGCGCTAATGCTAATGAACAGATACATCGCTGCCATCTTTTTTTTTTTTTTTTTTTTTTTTTTTTTTTTTTTTATTATGACAAAGCAGCGAACAGGAAGGGATTATGGGGGGACAGAAGAAAAGAAATACAAGAGAAGAAGGAAAAGAAACACATACACAAACAACAACTAGATATACATTGAACATCTAAACTAGTTACTAATATGCTGGTGCTATCGTCAGCGAGATGTATTTCCGGTTTACACCATGTGGGGGCCTATTGGCCAGTGAAAGAGGAGAATGGGGGTGGGGGTGTCTATAAGCCTATAAGCTAAGTGATTGAAAGGGGTAGAGTGTGCACAAATCAGTTCTGTGATCTAGAACCCAGTAATCGTGTGAATCTCTTACGAGTAAGCCCGTTGGCGACCAACCCTACGCCGCCGCATCGCCAATCCCGGCACCGGGACCCCCGACCCGAGAATGCCCTACCACATCCAGCAGCACGCAGGCCCCACCGGGCGCGCGACAGCCACGCAGACGGGCGGAGAAGCCGCGCGGGCGCCAACCCAGGGCCACAGCCCCCACCCAGCCAGCCCGGGGAGGGAGGGAGGGCGGGCGCGGGGGCGGGGGGCCACGCGCAGCCCATCCCTCCTCCCGCAGCCCAGCAAAGGAGCCATCGTCCCCCCCCCGGGACCCAGGGTGGTCCCCCGGGCCACCCGCGCACCCATCAACCGGCCTTCAGGGATGGCAGGAGGGGACGCACCACCAACCCCACGCCTACACCCACTCCCGCCCGCCCACCCGGGCCACGAGCCACAGCCCCCCAACCGGCACGGCACGCCACGGGACCCCCAGCGGCCCACCAAGCCCAAGGCAAGGCAGGGTCCCCCGCCGGTGCAGGCGACACCCCGCTGATACACCGGCGCCCAGTCAGCGACCCGCGACGGAGCGCAGGGCGGATGCCCAGCCAGAGAAGAGAGGGGAAGGCGGAGGCAGGAGAACGTCCAGGAACTGCCACGGGGCGATGCAAGATCGGGGACCCGACCCCCCAACCTACTCCCGCGGCCGGCAGCCGAGGCAGAGGGGAGGCCACACCCCAGGAGCCACGCCATATAAAAAAGTGTGGGACCCACCTACCACCCTATTACTGTGGCTGCCAGGTTCCCGACTGGCAGCCATCACCCAGCACCGTGATGGGGGTGTGAGGGGAGGGTAGTGCAATGTATGCATTAAAATAGGAGAGCTTGGCTTGGGGCAGTGGGACCGCAGCATGGAGCTTCTGCCCAGCCGCCCGTCCCACCGCCCTTTGCCAGAGCTCTCCTGTGGAGTATGATGTGTGGTGCATTCAAAAAAGGTGCAGAGATGACGGGGCCTGTGGTGAGGAGGCAGCCGTGAGGTACCCCCACCCCCAACAGGTCCCAACCATCCCACAACCTTGGTGTGTGGTGCATTAAAAACAGGGGGGAGCCGGGCCGGGACTGTAAAGCCCCGTCCCAACTCTCCCCGGAGAAATGTATGAGCATGTAAGTGCCAAGGTGAAAAATATTTACAGTGCCGAAGTGAGAAGTGCGTGAGTTAAGAGGCAGGCTCCCGCGGGCGTGGCCCCGTCCACCAGAACCACCGGCCGCAGGGCAGAAGAGGCGTCAGGGCCCCGATCAATCCCCGCCCCAGACCACCCACGGCGCCTCCGCGACCGCCCCCCCCCCCCCACCACCGAGCACCCACCCCGCACCCCGAGCAGGCGCCACACCAAGCGCCGGCGACCAGGGGACGTCCACCCCACCGGCAAGGGACAGCAAGCCTCACCCAAGGCCCCGCGGGCCCCAAGAGGCCCCGCCAACGACTCCGCCGGCCGGGGGGCAGCAGTGGCCGCCGCGGCCCAGGGAGGCGGACAGGGCCGGAAGCAGACCAAGGGGACGGAAGCGCGCCCCCCACAACCCACCCCCGGGCCAGGAGGGGCGCGCGGCATGACACCAGAGGGCACCTCCCCGGCACCCGGTACAGGGAGACGCGGCTCCGGCCGGGCGGACCTGGGAGGGAACCATGGCTGCCGCATGTACCCCCCGGCCCCCACCCCAACTCCACCCCACCCCACCCCGGCCGGCCGGGGAAGGGCCGCGGCCCCGGACCGGCACCCGCGCGGCCCCCCCACCCGCCCACGACACCAGCGCGCGCCCGACGGGACCCCCGCACAGCCAGACGCAACCAGACAAGCCCCGGCCGAAAATCCCGGGGGCCAAGACCGGCGACGGGACGGCCCAGGGCAGGACGCCAACAAACTCCACCTGCAAAGCTGACAGAAGAAGAGGTTTATCAAACACCATTAGATGTATGCCAAGGACCGGTGAAGTGTATTATTTACGCATAGTTCCTTAATTGTTCCAAGTCTGATAATATATAGGGTGTTCCAAAAAAAAGTTGCATATGTTCCCCAGCAGCTGGAAACCAAATTGTCTATGAGTATCCTTGTAAAATAAGCCCATTGACCGACTAAACTGTGAAGGAAGAAAGTGTATTTATTACATGCTGTTGGGAGTGTACAAAACAGTTTGGATTTAAACATGTCCTGTTTCGAGCTGCAGAAGGATGCATACAACTTCCCTGGACACCCCGCATACATCAATTTATGTGTACATTTTTATTATTTTTGTGGCATTCCTTCGCAGGTGAGAGAGAATCCTTATTCTATGTTCATCATTCTTGCGACCGTTTCCCACTGTTGTTCGTATTTGTCCATTTTATTTGTCTGTTTGGCAGATATTTTCTCTAATGTTATATATTCAATGATTAGATTTAGCCATTGGTTAATGTTAATGTTTTGTTTGTTTTTCCAATTCAACAATATTGTTTTTTTGGCTATCGTTAGACTTGCTAGTAGTGGACGGGTTTGATGGATAGAGATATTCACTGTATTCAGATCGCCAAGCAGACAAAGAGTTGGAGACAATGGAATCCTGCAGTTCAATAGGAAAGAGAGTTTCTTCGTTACCTGTGCCCAGAAATCTTGTATTGGTTTACATTGCCAAAGAGCATGAATGTATGTATCTGAAGTATCTTCGTTGCAGTTTGTACATTTATCGGATTGGGAGAACCCCATTTTGTGCATTTTAGATTGAGTAATATGCCATCTGTGCAGTATTTTAAACTGTATAAGCTGAAGGTTCTTATTCTTTGTCATTATAAATGTATTTTTACAGATGTTGGACCAATAGTTATTATCTAATGTTACCGAAAGTTCGTTATTCCATTTTTCGATTGGTAGGCAAGTAGAGTTGTTACATGAGAGGGCTTTATATACTTTTGAAAGTATTTTTTTTTTGTTGAGGATGTATATTTATTATTTTATTTACGAAAGGTGGTGGGTCTAACGTATCCGTTAGTGATGGAAATTTGCTTCTGATGGCTGCCCTGATTTTATTGTATTGCAGGAAATTGACCCCTTTGATCTGGAAATCTTGCATTATTTTTTCATATGACATGAATGTATTATCTTTAAACAAATGCTGTAACTGGTTTATTCCCGTATCATCCCATGCGCTGAAAAAAATAGGAATTTTATTAACTCCAAAGTCTGGGTTGTGCCAGATTGGTGAGAATTTACACGGGGCTTGTTGTGATTGCGTAATTTCCATACCTCTCCACCAGGCTTTCAAGGTACATGCTATCATTGGGTTTTTGAAGCAGCTATCGTGCTTAATACTAGAGCTAATAAAGGGGAGGTTTGCCAATTGTATTTGGTTGCAGTCTGTTTGCTCTAATTCTAGCCATGACTGTTGTTCAGTGTTAAGATATAACCACCTAATAAGATATTGTATTTGATTTGCTATATAATAGTGTTGGAAATTAGGGGCCTCTAGACCCCCCTCTGGTTTATATCTTTGCAATTTGGCAAGGCTAATTCTGTTTTTCTTGTTTTTAAAGTAGAATTTTGTGACGGCTGAGTCTAGGTCTTGAAACCATTTTTGAGTGGGTTTAAAGGGGATCATTGAGAACAAATAGTTTATTTGTGGTAATACTTTCATTTTGACTGTTGCTATCCGGCCCAAAAGTGAGATGGGTAGATTATTCCAGTGTGTCAAATCTTCACATATTTTTGCTAAGAGAGGTGTATGGTTTAGTTTAGTTAATTCTGTAAGTTTTGGTGAAATGTTGATTCCAAGATACTTTATATTCCCTATTGGAATATTGTGATTTTGATTTGCAGGATTCCATGAGTTTGTTGATAAGGGCATTATAATTGATTTCGACCAATTTATAGCATAATCTGATATTTGTGAAAATGTCTTTATTAGTTCAAAAGTCTCATGTAGGGAGGATTCTGGTTTTTCTAGATATAATAGTATATCGTCTGCGTATAAGTTAATTTTGTGTTCTGATGTGCGCGAGCAAATCCCTTTGATATTAGCGTTTTGTCTTATTGCAATTGCTAATGGTTCAATAAATAGAGCGAATAATAGGGGTGAGAGTGGACAGCCTTGTCGAGTTCCCCTTTGAAGACAGAAACTTTGTGAAATGACCCCGTTTGTGTTTACAGTGGCTTTTGGGGCGTTGTAGAATATTTTTATCCAGCGGATAAATGGCTCACCGAAGCCAAATTTTTCCAAAACTTTGAAGAGAAAAATCCAGTTGACTTTGTCAAATGCTTTTTCTGCGTCCAAAGAGAGGATAATTGCTTTCTGTTTATAATTCTGTGCAATATTAATAAGATTTAACAAGCGTCTTATATTGTTTGTAGAGTTACGTCCTTTAATAAAGCCGGTCTGGTCTTTATGAATTATAGTGGGAAGAGTTTGTTCTAATCTAGTAGCTAAAGCCTTTGCAATAATTTTAATATCTGTATTCATTAAGGATATTGGTCTATAGTTTGCTGGTTGGGTTAGGTCTTTCCCTTCTTTTGGCAGTAGTTTGATTACTGCAGTGTTCATATTGTCTCTAATTTGACCCTTGGCACTGATTTCTTGAACCATTCTATAGAAAAGTGGTGCCAGCATATTCCAAAAGTGTTTAAAATATGATGTCGAGAACCCGTCGGGCCCCGGTGCGCGACCTGTTGGCATGTCCTTTACGGCATTCCATAATTCAGCGAGGGTAAGTGGGGTATCTAGCAATTGTTGGCTTTCTAAAGTTATTTGGGGGATGTCAAGATTATTAATGAATAGGTCAATGTCTTCATTATGATCATTTGTCACCGAGTATAAGTTTTTGTAGTAGCTGTAGAAAGTTTCGTTAATTTTTTCTGGTGATTGTGTTATTATGCCGGCTGAATCTTGTATTGTTGTAATTAATGTTTTTTCTTTGTTACGTTCGAGTTGGTTTGCTAAATATTTCCCGGATTTGTTATTATGCTCAAAGTTGGTATATCGTAGTTGTTGTAACAGAAACTGAGTTTTTTTAGACAGAATACTATTGAGTTGTTCTTTGGCGCTGAAAAGTTCTTTTGTGGTATTGTCCGTGGGATTATTGGCGAATTCCTCTGTCAGTTGTTTGATTTTTATTTCTAACTCGTTTTCCAACTTCTGTTCTTGTTTTTTTTTATATGATGAATATGAGATAATCTTGCCTCGAATTACGCATTTTCCTGTTTCCCAAAGCAGCGATGGTGAGATGTTTGGGGAATCGTTAAGTTCCATGAAGTCTTTCCATTCTTTCTTAACGAATGTATCAAATGCTGGGTCATCTAATAAGGAATCATTACAGCGCCAGGTTGCAGGGGGTATTGTGCGGGAGTCAATTTTAAGGGCTAAAGAAATTGGTGCATGATCACTGATGATTATTGGATGTATTCTTGGCGAAATATTATTAATAGCGGAATTATTCGCTAGAAAAAAATCGATTCTTGAACACGAACCATGGGCTAGGGATTGAAAGGTATATTCCCTTTTTGTTAAATGTTTTGCTCTCCAGACGTCACTTAAGCCAAAATTTTCCATATATTTCCTAATGGTTCTTGCAGTTTGTGACTGTTTAGTGAGTTTAAAATTGGAGCTATCTATACTTGGATCAAGTGTTGTGTTAAAGTCCCCTCCTATAATAATTGTTGAGTTCACTGACATGTCACTCAGTTTACCAAATATATTGTGGAAGAACTGTGTGTCCTCGTTGTTTGGGGCATATATGTTCACTAATGTGAACAGTTTATTACTTATGGTGGCTTGTACTATTATGAATCTACCTTCCGGGTCTGCAATTGCACTATTTAATGTGAACGAGATTCTTTTATTTATTAATATTGATACTCCTCTTTGTCTGCTGTTGTAGCTGGCTGAATACATCAAGTTAAAATTTGAGTGTTTAAAATATTTCTCTTCGGATTTGGCTAGATGTGACTCTTGCATAAAGAAGAGGTCTGCCTTTAATTTGGTGATGTATTCCATAATTTTAGTTCTCTTTGCCTGCGATCGGAAGCCATTCACATTAAATGAAACAAAATTTATATACGTCATATGCAGATATTTATAACTATCTTAAGGAAAGTAATGATCTCAGGATGTGAGTTATAATATTCGGTCCTGAATGTCAACGACCATTCACATTCATTAGAAGCCATACGAGTATGTAATAAATCAAGTTCTAATAAAACTGAATGCAATTTTTTGTAAACCTCTTGGCATAATTCACACAACATTAAGACGTTGTTAGAAGGATTAAATACATGGGTAGCATCAACACAAAACATTACAATTTTAAAGCGTGTACTTAGTGTGTGTTTGAAAACAGCGGTGTGGAAAAGGTGAGACAAATAACCCAGAAAAAGAAGAAAAGATATGAGCGCCAGTATAGAAATGTGTAGTGTGAGACATGCGTGACTCTTCTAGACTAAGTGATTATCATGCAACCCTGATCTGTACGTGTGCATTGTTGAAATCAAATCTACTTAATACGGCATTGTGTACATATTGGAAGTGTTTAGGAAATACAGACAAAGTGATTATCATGCAATCCTAATCTACACATGTGCCTTGCTCAAACAAAAAACAACTTAATTCAGCATTGTATATGAACTGGAAGTGTTTCGAAGGTACAGACAAAATAGTTATCATGCAGCCCTAATCTACATATGTGCCTTACTCAAACCAAAACAATTTAATTCAGCATTATATGCATACTGGAAGTGTTTAGGAATAGCAAACTAAGTATTAAGCATCCCTAATCTATACATTTGTCTTACTTAAATCAAGACAGCTACGTTCAGCATTGTATGCATAATAGAAATATTTAGGCATTACTTATCGGTCAGAATAGCCATGGGGTGAGCACTTGGTCTCGGTATAGTTGACCATCCACATAAAGTTTGTCGACTGCGATAACTGCACGTTTGCCCTCTGCTCTGGACCGCTTCAGAATTGGATAGAGGATTTTCCGTCTGTCGTTGATCTCGCGCGGGAAATGATCATTCATACCGAATCTTGTTCCTTGTAATTCTCTTCCTTTGGATTTCACCAGTACTTTCTGCTGGTAGAGCTCGAACTTGGCGATTATTGGACGCGGACCGATTCCTCTTGGCTTCCCAAGACGGTGTACCCTCGTAAATTTGATCGAATCCACAATTTCCTTGGGCAGCTTGAGAGATGTTGCCATAAATGACTTGACGAGGGCTTCTGGTTTGTCTACTGTGTTTTCTTCGATGCCAGAGAAAATTAAATTGTCCCTCATGCTCCTTGATTGGATGTCTAACATTGACTCCTTCATTATTTTGTTCTCTTTTTTAATAGATTCTAATGCTCCGGTCGTCGACTCGAAGGCGTCTCTCAGTATAGCGTTTTGCGATTTGAGATACGTTACCTCGTGCTGTGTAAACACGAGGCTTTCTTTTAAATCTTTAATCTCGGCTTGAAGGATTTCTAATGCAATCGATATTTTCTTATCGATTGATCCAATTCCCTCGCTAATTGACTTTGTGTATTCGGGCGGGCTTGCTAACAATAAATCATCGGTCGATGTAGCCGAATCAATAGAATCTGCCTTTTTACGCTTCGCCGGGAGATCACTGCGTTGGCTAGATGTTGCCATGGTGTTTTCTTGATGTGTGGCGGAGTCGGAGAAAAAAGGTGAATCACGATTGTGAAAAATCTGAGGTAAAAATTAGTTGGAAGTCTACTTGAGCAAAGTTACTTGCTAGCCTAGCCAGTTGATTGCGTCATGCGTCTACGGAGTCTCGCGAGAGTAACGACGTCACTGCATGGTCAATTTCCACATCACTGCCATCTTACCTGCTGCTCTTGCTCTTTGGTGACGTAATTGATGCATGAATTCCGATTTGGGAGACTTGACAGTTCAGACCGCCACCACATTCATGAAAAATGCGGCCCAGATCAGATTTAAACCACATACGAAAGTCACCCAGATCGAATTTGAAATGGTTCGCTTCTATGCAGCATTTCCCGTTCAGACCGGCAAGTTAATGCCTCACTCGCGTCGGAAAAACATGAAAAAATCAGATTCGTGCATTAAGACCTGCGGTATGAGCCTAGCCTGTAAGCATTAGAAATTAAGAATTAGATTTTTTTTTAATCTACTTTCCTGACCTGAACAACAGAAACCAATATTATTTTCTGATTTGGCACAGAGGCCAACTGACACAAAAACTGAGTGCACTTGTCTAGCATATCTGGACATTCAAAAATTTCCCAAGAAGCCATACCGAAACAGAACATGAAGTGGACCATTTTGGTTCAAGGATTGAGTTGATTTCTAGGTGTGGTGCTTTGACGAACATCTAGGCAATTCATTTAAATGAGGAATCAGAAAACCGGTATACTGGATGGGTGGGTGATGTTAGTACGGCATTAAAGTTTGATGCATCATTACGAAGATTCACTAAAGTTACAGTACACTGTCGTGAATGTTAGCTTTGTGTATTTGTCTGTGGTGTCACTCAGCTATGACGTCTTATGACAAAAGCTCAAGTTAGCTTAGCTGGAGAACAAACAGCCAAGATGTGACAAAATGGTTTTGTCAGAGGCACACCATGGGGACGTCATTCAGGACAGCTCAGAGACCGCCATGACAGAAGTTGTCACTCTGATAGGATTTCACAGCTCAAATCTGACAGACAAATAAAAACAAGACCAAAAAAGAAAAGAAAACACAATTCATCTTCGCTCAATAAGAGAGCGTTGCCGTGTTTATTAACGTTTATGAAACACACTTCTAAAAATAGTCTCGTGATGCCAGTTGAGAAAGCACTGTTTTGATCTTCCACATCACATTCACTTTCATTCCCATTCTTGCACTCATTTTTCCTATAAATTGACTTTTCCTTGTGTTTTAATCTCTGTGAAGCTTCTAGTACACTTCATGTGCCATTAATTCGAGTGAAGTCTAGATCAGTGATGTCAAACGTACAGCCGTGGGCTGGAAGCAGGTCATCAGGGGGTCCACTCCGGGGTTGTTCTGTCTGACAGGCACGTTTAGTTAATATACATTCAAAATCACATGCTTTTATTTATTTTATTTTATTTTATTTATTTATTTTTTAAAACCTGTCCTGTTCAGCTGTTTGACACGGAGAATGGAAGTCTAAGTGCCCGGTTGGTCTGAACAGGTTTAATGTTTCACTTTGGGAGTATGACATACTCCCATTGTGATCATTCAGCATACCTCGTTTATTATGACAAAGCAGCGAACAGGAAGGGGTTATGGGGGAGCAGAAGAAAAAGAACACGAGAGAAGAAAGAAAAGAAATACAAACAACAACAAGAAATACATTGAACGTCTACACTAACTACTAATATGTTGGCGCTATCGTCAGCTAGATGTATTTTCGGTTGACACCATGTGGGGGAGCCTGTTGACCAGGGAAAGAGGGGGACGGGGGAGTCTATAAGCTAAGTGATTGAAAGGGGTAGAGTGTACACAAATCAGCTCTGTGATCTAGAACCTAGTAATCGTGTGAATCCCTTGTGAGTGTAAGCCCGTTGGCGACCGACCCTACACCGCCCCATCGCCAATCCCGTCACCGGGACCCCCCACCTGAGCGCGCCCTATCACATCAAGTCGCACGCGAGCTGCACCAAGCGCTCGACCGCCACGCAGACAAGCGGAGATGCCATGCGGTCGCCAACCCAGGGCAACGGCCCCCACCCAGCCAGCCTAGGGAGGGCAGGCGGATGTTTCAGCGCAGCCCATCCCTCCTCCCGCAGCCCAGCAAAGGAGTCAACCTTACCTGAATTATATCAGCTACGCACTCAATACTTTGTCGGAAATCCTTTTGCAGAAATGACTGCTTCAATGCGGCGTGGCCTGGAGGCAATCAGCCTGTGGCACTGCTGAGGTGTTATGGAGGCCCAGGATGCTTCGATAGCGGCCTTAAGATAATCCACAGTGTTGGGTCTGGTGTCTCTTTTAACTTCCTCTTCACAATATCCCACAGATTCTCTATGGGGTTCAGGTCAGGAGAGTTGGCAGGCCAATTGAGCACAGTAACGCCATGGTCAGTAAACCATTTACCAGTGGTTTTGGCACTGCTAGCAGGTGCCAGGTCGTGCAGAAAAATGAAATCTTCATCTCCATAAAGCTTTTCAGCAGATGGAAGCATGAAGTGCTCCAAAATCTCCTGATAGCTAGCTGCATTGACCCTGCCCTTGATAAAACACAGTAGACCAACATCAGCAGCTGACATGGCACCCCAGACCATCACTGACTGTGGGTACTTGACATTGGACTTCAGGCGTTTTGGCATTTCCTTCACCCCAGTCTTCCTCTAAACTCTGGCACCTTGATTTCCTAATGACATGCAAAATTTGCTTTCATCTGAAAAAAGTACTTTGGACCACTGAGCAACAGTCCAGTGCTGCTTCTCTGTATCCCAGGTCAGGCGCTTCTGCCGCTGTTTCAGATTCAAAAGTGGCTCCAGCACACGCCTGTGCACGATGGCTATGGATGTTTCTACTCCAGACTCAGTCCACTGTTTCTGCAGGTCCCCCAAGGTCTGGAATCGGCCCTTCTCCACAATGTTTCTCAGAATGCGGTCACCTCTTCTGGTGGTGCTGCATTTCCTGCCACACTTTTTCCGTCCCACAGACTTCCCACTGATGTGCCTTGATACAGCACTCTGGGAACAGCCTATTTGCTCAGAAATTTCTTTCTGTGCCTTTAGCCTCTTGCTTGAGGGTGTTAATGATGGCCTTCTGGACAGCAGTCAGGTCGGCAGTCTTGCTCATGATTGCGGTTTTGAGTAATGAACCAGGCTGGGAGTTTTTAAAAGCCTCAGGTATCTTTCGCAGGGGTTTTGAGTTAATTCGTCGATTCAGATGATTAGGTAATTAGCTTCTTTAGAGTGCCTTTTCACGATATAATTTTTCGACATAGGGATTTTTGTTTTTTCTTGACTTTTTTGCCAAAATCATCTAAAATATATGAAAGTCTTATGTTTATCAGTACATTACAGAAAAAATGAACTTTATCACAATATGCTATTTTTTTTAGAAGGACTAAGTATACTGGTGAGAATAAAGTTTCTCTTCAGAAACCCGAGCCACTGCTGACAAAGGCAAAGCAGATGCATAAAGTCAGCGTTTTTTATTATAACATGATGTTTTAGATTGACTTTGAACATTTTTCCAGCAGTCCTTCATTTTTTAAACATTTGAATTTTAGAGTTCACCCAAACATGAAATTTGGTAGGCATGTCTTTCATGAGCAGACCTCCAAACGTACACATTTGTCTGTCTTTTTACATAAAAATTTCTGTTATAGGTCTTCGTCACGGCCGTGGCCAGTTGACCTTCAGTGACGGAACCTGCTACACGGGCCAGTTCGAAAACGGACTCTTCAACGGCTGCGGTGTGCTGGTCTTCGCCGACGGCTCCAGGTCTGACCAAGGAAGCGTCTCCTGCTGCTCTGTTTCTGGCAACTGTCATTAAATGTCATATGCTCTTTGGTGTTGTTAAGGTATGAAGGAGAGTTTGTGCAGGGGAAGTTCCAAGGTGCTGGTGTCTTTACACGCTTCGATGGAATGACGTTTGAGGGAGACTTTAGAAGTGGTTGTGTGGAAGGTTCCGGTAAGATGAGTCCAGTTGCTCACCCCAGTCTTGTTGCTCTTCTATGTAGTGGTTGAAGTTGACTCAGTTCATTCTGACGCCATTAACACTGTTCATCTAACATGGCTTTTTCCTGCCTCACTGTCCTGAATGAAAGGTGTCGTGTTTAAAGTCAACCTCCAATTTTTCGGTTGTTGGGATAGAGTTGTAGAACTAGCTTTTTGAGCCACTCATTTAAAGCTGAAGTTCAGAAATTTTGACATTAGGCTTAATCTTCAAGTTAGCAGGTATTTAATTAGTTGGTGGAGTTGATTTCAACAAATTCCGTGCAGTTTGCAAGTTATTTGTTAGTTTCAGGGCTCCGCAGTGGCTAAGCTAGTGCAAGTCAATGTTCCATCAACTTCATAGCATGCCAATAAAAAACAGATCTACGAACGGATCCAACATAGTCAAATAAAATTCAAAACACAGATCTAGAGCTGAAACGAATACTCGAGCAACTCAAGTAACTCGAGTTTAAAAACGGATCCGAGTAATTTTATTCACCTCGAGGAATCGTTTAATTTTGCCAGCTCTAAGCATCACGTTTTGCCCGGACTACTTTTAATGGGTGACAACACGCTGACGTCACGTGCGTAGAAGCAATAAAAGCAAATACATTTTTTTTAAAAACTTACTGCAGCCGACAGCCGCTATAAACTATGCCGACGTTGCTAAAAACTACGCCCGCATGATGCTAGTGTGGTAGCAGGTAGTGTCCGATGCGTCTCATAGATATTGCATGCATTTAGAACTAGATGCGAAATGACAGACTCGGCCGTGTCTGGGCAGTGTTAGTAAACAGCCGCCATCTTTAAGCAGTGGACTTCTCAGCGCTAATAAATATAACGTTACTGTCACTCGCTCACGTAACGTTAGCCCTTCGGAGGGCTAGGTTTCTATTTATTATGACCACTGTCGATGCGTGGCTAACGTGTCTTACATACAGGCTTTATTTAACCTGTAAAAACACAGCGCTGTAGAGTGATGAGGGTGTAAAATTAAAACATAATAAAACTAACTGTCAGTTTTAGCTCAGTAGTCATTGCTGAATAAAACACCAAGTAGCACTGGTCCCTAATGTGCTCCAATACAGCAGGTATTATACATTTATTTTGAACACTGCAAAAACTCAAAATCCTATCAGTACTTACAGTTTAGACTAACTTAAAACTTAACCAGAACTTAAAAATAGCTTGACACAAATGGAAATTGAATTGAAACACGTGGGAAAAGCACATAGCTTTGAAGTGATGCGTGTTATCAAGCGTAATTACATTTTTTGAGGTAAGAAATATGTTGTTGTTGTTATTGTTTTTTTTATAAGATTTTAAGTTTTTTGAGTGAAAGCAGTGAATTTTTTTTTTCCAGTCACATCTGAGATGCAATTGTTGGCTCTTTTCAACAATGTACATCGGAAATAAAGACATTGATTGACTGAAAATGGTTCAATATTGGATTAAATGTCTTTTTTTTCTCATGTATATTTTTATAATTGCTCTTTACTTAAAAAAAAAAAAAAAAAGGTTTTTCCGATTACTCGATTAATCGATAGAATTTTCAGTCGATTACTCTATTACTAAAATATTCGATAGCTGCAGCCCTACACAGATCATTGTTCCAAAACACACGTGCGGCCAAAACAATGTCCCACCAAACTGCCATAGTTCATTTCATTCTGCAGGTCTATTTTTTTAGATGAGTAATACGACCACAATTAAAAGGAGTGCTTCGGCCACTCGTGCTCAAGCTGCCTTCGAGGAAGGTGGGAAGTCGGACTTATCCCACTCGGCCAGTTGCGACCTCAAAGCGTTGCAAGCGAATGTAAACAGCAAAGATGGCTGATCGCGACAAGTTGTTTTTTATTTTGGCCATTAGAAGACATTTTGACATCCAGCAAACCTGCCTTCTCATGAGCAAATAGTGGAGGCGTTCCAATGATATTTTTCCAGGTTGGAAACTGACTTCCCACCTTCCTCGGATGCAGCATCAGTCTGCTGAGTTAACTGTCGGCCGGCAATATGGCGAAATGTGCATTTAGAGACTGTGGAAACAGACAGAATAAATGGGAAAAGGAGAGTTTCCACAAATTCCCCCATGAAGAATGAGGAACAATATAAACTGGTTACTTGCTGCTGGCCACAAGCCCACAACATAAAAAATCAGCGGTGAGAAAAGACGACGTGATATCACTCCGCCCTGCTCCTCTGCAGAGGTTCTGGATTACAAATGTTTCTGTTCATACTGCTATTATTGAAATGCAATGATAAGTTTTAATAACTTTATCCTGAAAACATAGCCAACACTATTGATTGCATGGGTCATCGACGATTTTCATGTGTGCATATGTTGTTTTTTATTAGTATGCTATGAAGGTGCCATTGACTCGTGCTAGCTTAGCCACTCCGGAAACCTTAAACTAAGAAATTACTTGCAAACGAAACGGAATTTGTTGAAATCATCTCCACCGTATAATTAAACTAGTGATGCACGATAATACATTTTTCAACCGATACTGATAACCGATAATTTCCTCCTCATTCCAACCGATAACCGATAATGTCAAGCCAATAATTCTATTAAAAGATTTATGTAAAATTTTAAAGTATACACAAAACAAAATCTTACTGTGCAAAAATATGATTTATTGCTCTTTTTTTCAACATAAAATATGAAAAAGTCGCCAATTCCAATATCTAAATAATGACAGATTGTCTGATATTGTGTAATGGTAAACTTTTGGCAACAATTACTTACAGAGTAAATACCTAGGTTGCACAAAAATGCCTTTAAAAGTAAGCCATTCCTAACATATATAACATTGATACACTGCACAACACACCTCCTTAAAACTAGTCAGTTTTAAGTGTAAATCTATTGGAAATAAGTGAAATTATCTGCCAGCGCTTCAAGTGTATGTCTCTCAGATTTCTTGAAAGAAAAATAACTAGCTGAAAAAAATCTTAACAGCCTTATTTTAAGCAATACATTATTATACTTAATCCTAAAAAAAAAACTTGGAAGAAGAAAAGATTTTGAATAATACTTGTGGCTACAGAATATTATTATTTCATTACAACAGGAATGTGCATATTTAAATTGATAAGTGTTAATAAGTGCCAATAAGTTTTGATTATCTACTGTGACTGTAATTGAGCAGACAAAAGGGTTAAATTCATTTGAAAAGTGATTGCTAATGTTATATGCTTTGTTGCACACTGTGAAAAGGATTAACTCAAAAGAGCGAGATGTCATGTACCCATTCGGCAGCGCTATGTTTACATTTGCAGCACTCACGACATTTGCTTTACAGCAGCTAAACTGATACACGGCAGTACTATTTGGATGGAGTTGGAGCTCGCATCTCCGTGCGTGTTGTTTTGTGCCTGAGTTTTGTTAAGCCGAAAATAAAGGCAGCGTTACAAAGTCATCTGACCGCTCGTCATTTTACATACTGAATGCATTATTGACTGGCTGACTTCGTTTTCTCCATGTTTAAATGATCATCTAACCACTGTGCCGTCATGATAAGCTTGCTTACTGGACATCACTTTTCCAAATGTACGTGGTGAAAATGTGATTGGCATGTTTTTCATGAAGAATGGTGGTCGTATAAACTGCATTATTTTTTTATCCAGGGCTTTGGCTCTCCGGTCATTTCGGTGTTAAAAAAATCGTGTCTCGTCTCGGCGGCTTCTACGTTCATACCGGATAATCTGCCCGCACTGGCCGGTTCGCCGCGGCATATTCGGAGCCTGGCTCTGCTCGCACGCCGTGAGGGAACACTCGAGAAACCGGGGTGTTCGCCGGAGGTCCTAAAGCCGGGGAACCGGGCTCTGCCTGCCCCGCCAACGGCGAGGCGGCGGCAGCCTGCCGGACCGGCCAGAGCGGCGGGCTCCGTCGGGAGACGGCTACTTGCCGACTATCGGTCTCCAGTCGTGCCGGTGTTTAGCCTTAGATGCGAGTTTACCACCCGCCTTGGGCTGCTTTCCCAAACAACCCGACTCTGTATCGTCACAAGCCCCGTAGTTTAACTTAGTGTTTACAATAGCTTTAGCATTCCCACTAGCAGCAGCCTCGTATTCGTTCCAAAAATGTTTGTGATGCAGTTTTAAATTGATGCTGGGTTAGTGGTTTTGAATGAGGACGCTTTCTTTCGGCCTCGTGGAACTTCTGCGGTACATGTTTCGCAGATGGTGAGAGCGTCGTTTTTATAGTAACAGCCGCCATAATTTTCAACTATTTGTCGTGTAACTCCGCCTCCTCAACCCCTCCTCCCTCAGGGGCTTCAGAGAGGGGAGGGGTTGAGGAGGCGGCGTGCCAAATTCTTCGGTTGTGCACATTTGAAGGCTAAATCAAGTATATAATTATCGCATTGCATTATCGGTTGAATTTTTTAAAATTATCTGGATAATCTGTGTGACATCATAATTTCCATTATCGGCCGATAATTATCGGCGACCGATATTATCGTGTATCTTTAAATTAAACCCTCGCTAACCCTAATATTAGCCTGAAAAATCAAAATCCTTAACTTCCCCTTTTAGACAGCTTCTTTTCCAGTTTTTTGTCCTATATATAAAAGTACAAAAATGGCGACCTGGTAAATTTATAGTTTTTGAAGGTCTACCAGGATAGTCTCTTTCAATTCAAGCATCAGTGCTATCTTTATCTCAGTCTGAGCTCACCAAACTGGGCGTAAGGTGCCATAATGAGGGGTTGAAGTCGATTGCTGCTGAAAACCTGAATAGCATGTTTTGTCCAATGGATTTGAGGTGTGTTTTTTAGGAGTGGCCAAATGTCCCAAATGTTGTCATGTGTTAAACATTAACACAATGTTTGGCTAACATTTAACAGAAACACTACACTGCTGACTCAAGTCCAAGGCAGGCCTTGGTTTGATGTGACACCCATCACACATGCCCTACAGCTATCTGTCAAATATACTACAGTGGGGCAAATAAGTATTTAGTCAACCACTAATTGTGCAAGTTCTCCCACTTGAAAATATTAGAGAGGCTTGTAACTGTCAACAGGGGTAAACCTCAACCATGAGAGACAGAATGTGGGGGGAAAAAAACCAGAAAATCACATTGTTTGATTTGTAAAGAATTTATTTGCAAATCATGGGAGAAAATAAGTATTTGGGCAATACCAAAAGTTAATCGCAATACTTTGGTATGTACCCTTTGTTGGCAATAACAGAGGCCAAACATTTTCTGTAACTCTTCACAAGCTTTTCACACACTGTTGCTGGTATTTTGGCCCATTCCTCCATGCAGATCTCCTCCAGAGCAGTGATGTTTTGGAGCTGTCGTTGGCCAACACGGACTTTCAACTCCCTCCACAGATTTTCTATAGGGTTGAGATCCGGAGACTGGCTAGGCCACTCCAGGACCTTGAAATGCTTCTTACGAAGCCACTCCTTTGTTGCCCTGGCTGTGTGTTTGGGATCATTGTCATGCTGAAAGACCCAGCTACGTTTCATCTTCAATGCCCTTGCTGATGGAAGGAGATTTTCACTCAAAATCTCTCGATACATGGCCCCATTCATTCTTTCCTTTACACCAGTGGTGTCCAAACTATTCCACATAGGGCCGCAGTGGGTACAGATTTTTGTTCAAACCCATCATGAGGACAACCTTTCACCAATCTGGTATCTCACAAGTGTAATTTTTTAAATTTTGATTGCAGTCAGGTGCTGCTTGCTTTAGCACAAACTTCATTGGTTAAACTGCCTGTGCTCGATTGGTAGGAACAAAAACCACGACCCAGAGCGGCCCTTGAGGACAGGTTTGGACACCCATGCTTTACACAGATCAGTCGTCCTGGTCCCTCTGCAGGAAAACAGCCCCAAAGCATGATGTTTCCACCCCCGTGCTTCACAGTGGGTATGGTGTTCTTCGGATGCCATTCAGTATTTTCTCCTCCAAACACGAGAACCTGTGTTTCTACCAAAAATTTCTATTTTGGTTTCATCTGACCATAACACATTCTCCCAGCCCTTTTCTGGATCATCCAAATGCTCTCTAGCTAACCGCAGACGGGCCTAGACATGTACTGGCTTCAGCAGGGGAACACGTCTGGCAGTGCAGGATTTGAGTCCCTGGCGGCGCATTGTGTTACTGATAGTAGCATTTGTTACTGTGGTCCCAGCTCTCTGTAGGTCATTCACTAGGTCCCCCCCGTGTGGTTCTGAGATTTTTGCTCACCGTTCTTGTTATCATTTTGACGCGACAGGGTGAGATGTTGCATGGAGCCCCAGATCGAGGGAGATTAGCAATGGTCTTGTATGTCTTCCATTTTCTAATAATTGCTCCCACAGTTGATTTCTTTACACTAAGCGTTTTACCTATTGCAGATTCAGTCTTCCCAGCCTGGTGTTTTGTCTCTGGTGTCCTTGGACAGCTCTTTGTTCTTGGCCATAGTGGAGTTTGGAGTGTGACTGATTGAGTTGTGGACAGGTGTATTTTATACCGATAATGAGTTAAAACAGGTGCCATTAACACAGGTAACGAGTGGAGCCTCGTTAGACCTTGTTAGAAGAAGTTAGACCTCTTTGACAGCCTGAAATCTTGCTTGTTTGTAGGTGACCAAATACTTCTTTTCCACTCTGATTTGGAAATAAATTCTTTAAAAATAAAAAAATGTAATCTTTTTTACCACATTCTGTCTCTTATGGTTGAGGTTTACCCATGTTGACAATTACAGGCCTCTTTAATCTTTTCAAGTAGGAGAACTTGCACAATTGGTGGTTGACTAAATGCTTATTTGCCCCACTGTATATTTTAAGTTTTTATACATCATTTTTGCATTTTGGACTTGATGTGTTCTAGATCATGATGAAGACAACGAGTAAAAGTTTAATTAACTCAGTCACTGCAATAGATATTCAATCAATTTTAACTAGGATGGCATGCATTGAATGATCATGTTTTACTTCCAACATTGTGCAGCTTGATAATGACAAACTGTGGTTTGAAAGTGTTTCTGAAATGTGTGTGTGTGTGACACAGGACTGTTGACATTTGTGGATGGCGGTGGTGGCTGCCATGAAGGTATCTTTGAGAGCAGCCAGCTGATGCGGCGGGAGAGCAGCCAGGCCGCAGTCCAGCGGGCCCAGGCAGCTGCCGCCAAGGCCCGCACACTAGCCATGTGACACGGGCGACGACATCGCAGTCTCCTCGTCTGTTTCAACTTTGACTGCATCGTAACGTAACGCCCAATGTCACTTTTCTTTCTCCGTGTTTTTTTGTTGGGAGTCACTGATTCTGGATCAGCAGGACACCTACATATTGGTGCTACCACGCGTCACGCTCAACTGACCTGAAACAACTCAGAGGTTCATTCAGCCGTAGTTTTTTTCACTGTGTCTCCATCTCCAAAACAATGTTTATATGTACATTTCACCGAAACAATGTGGCTGTATTGACCGCTTTAATTGCTAAACGCTGTAATTTAATTACCATGGTTACAACACTACTATGCGAATTATTGATCAGTTGCTTGCTGCAATAGGTTTTGGAATTAAATTAATGAAATCGAAGCAATGGTAATGCTTACACACTTCTTCTGTCGACCTCACAATGGCCAAAGCAGACGTCTCATTGGTGCTCCTGAAGCAGGAAGTCCAAGGGTGTCTTCTCGCCTCCACGTTTTGCCTCGTTGGATCACTCAGTGCCCTTTCAACGCTTGGTCTGATCTCAGACCAGCAGCCATCAGTTACCTCCTCCTTCAGTGCCAACCGCTCAGTGCCAGGCGGCATCTGCTGATCCAGAATTAGTAACATATTCGGCGTTTCTAAAAGTGCCCTCTCAAAATATGACGATTCAGAATCAAAGCTTAAGACTGAATAAGGTTACTGTATAAACAGTAATTACGAGGTCAATGTAGTTTTATGAGCTGTCGTTTAGTATTTTTATTTTTTCTTTTGTTTAGCCAAAACTTTTTTTTTTTCGGATTTGCCTCTGCTCATGTAAAAAAAACATGAGTTATAGCATTTTGATGCATTACAGTGGGAAAAAGTGATTTGTTACATGAAAAAAAATTCAGTTTTAAGCTTAGTCAAACAGCTAAAATAATAATTCATCCGTTTTGGATTTTTCCACAAGGATCGCCGCAGCAAAACAGTCCATTTCGCATGATAGATTTGGCACACATGTGTTTGCCATGCTTTTGCTCTTCCTGACATAACCTTCACAATGGCAGCATGGCACTTAGCTCACTGAGCTACACTGCTGGCCACAAGTATTGGCACCCCTGCAATTCTGTCAGATAATGCTCAATTTCTCCCAGAAAATGATTGCAATTACAAATGCTGTAGTAGTAATATCTTCATTTATTTTGCTTGCAATGAAAAAACACGAAGGAGAATGGGAAAAAAATTAAATCATTATCATTTTACACAAAACTCCAAAAATGGGCCGGAAAAAAATATTGGCACCCTTCGAAAAATCATGTGATGCTTCTCTAATTTGTGTAATTAACAGCACCTGTTACTTACCTGTGGCATATAACAGGTGGTGGCAATAACTAAATCACAATTGCTGTCAGTTAAAATGGATTAAACTTGACTCAACCTGGGTCCTGTGTCCTTGTGTGTACCACATTGAGCATGAAGAAAAGAAAAAAGACCAAAGAACTGTCTGAAGACTTGAGAAGGAAAATTGTGAGAAAGCATAGGCAATCTCAAGGCTACAAGTCCACCTCCAAAGACCTGAATGTTCCTGTGTCTACCATGTGCAGTGTCATCAATGAGTGTAAAGCCCTCCTTAGATGTGGACGGAAAAGAAAAATGGACGAGAGATTTCAACGAAAGATTGTGCGGCTGGTGGATAAAGAACCTCGACTAACATCCAAACAAGTTCAAGCTGTCCTGCAGTCCGAGGGTACAACTGTGTCAAACCGTACTATCCGTCGGCGTCTGTATGAAAAGGGAGTACATGGTAGTATACCCAGGAAGACCCCACTTCTGACCCAGACACATAAAAAAGCCAGGCTGGAGTTTGCCAAAACTTACCTGAGAATAACAATAACTAAATCACACTTGCAGCCAGTTAAAATTGATTAAAGTTGACTCAATCTCTGTCCTGTGTCCTTCTGTGTACCACATTGAGCATGGAGAAAAGAAAGAAGATCAAAGAACTGTCTGGGGACTTGAGAAGCAAAATTGTGAGGAAGCATGGCAATCTCAAGGCTACAAGTCCATCTCCAAGGACCTGAATGTTGCTGTGTCTACCGTGCGCAGTGTCATCAGTAAATGTAAAGCCCATGGCACTGTGGATAACCTCCCTAGATGTGGACGGACAAGAAAAATTGCCGGGAGATTTCAATGAAAGATTGCGCGGATGGTGGATAAAGAACCTCGACTAACATCCAAACAAGTTCAAGCTGTCCTGCAGTCCGAGGGTACAACAGTGTCAACCCGTACTTCCATCGGTGTTTGAATGAAAAGGGACTCTATAGTAGGATACCTAGGAGGACCCCACTTCTGACACATAGACATTGAAAAGCTAGGCTGGAGTTTGCCAAAAGTTACCTGAGAAAGCCAAAAACGTTTTGGAAGAATGTTCTCTGGTCAGATAAAATAAAAGTAGAGCTTTTTGGGAAAAGGCGTCAACATAGAATTTACAGGAAAAACACGAGGCCTTCAAAGAAAAGAATACGGTCCCCACAGTCAAAAATGGCGGAGGTTCCCTGATGTTTTGGGGTTGCTTTGCTACCTCTGGCACTGGACTGCTTGACCCTGTGCATTGCATTATGAAGTCTGAAGACTATCAACAAATTTTGCTGCATAATGTAGGGCCCAGTGTGAGAAAGCTGGGTCTCCCTCAGAGGTCATGGGTCTTCCAGCAGGACAATGACCCAAAACACACTTCAAAAAGCACTAGAAAATGGTTTGAGAGAAAGCACTGGAGACTTCTAAAGGGGCCAGCAATGAGTCCAGACCTGAATCCCATAGAACACCTGTGGAGGGATCTAAAAATGGTGGTTTGGAGAAGGCACCATTCAAATCTCAAAGAGCTGAAGCAGTTGGCCAAAGAAGAATGGTCTAAAATTCCAGAAGAGCATTGTAACAAACTCACTGATGGATACCAGAAGTGGTTGTTCGCAGTTATTTTGTCTAGGGGTGAGGGTGCCAATACTTTTGTCCGGCCCATTTTGGAGTTTTGTGTAAAATGATCATGATTTGATTTTTTTTTTCATTCCATTTTGTGTTTTTTCATTGCAAGCAAAATAAATGAAGATGTTACTACCAAAGCATTTGTAATTGCAGTCATTTAGAAATTGAGCATAACCTGACAGAATGCCAATAATTTTGGCCAGCACTGTACCACCTGGGCATAATAGTAAATAATAAGTAAAAAATAATCAATATAAACACAAATATACTCTGGTTATGGCCTCCCAAGAACAGTCTAAAGTGTTTTTGTTCCCCCGTTTAAATTTCATTATATTTAAGTCATTGATTGCCAGTGACGTCCAATACTGTACTGGCTGTGAATGCATTTTTCACTGCCACTGACAAGGCTTAAACGTCCAATCCATTTTGACTGGGAGAGAGACTGGCAACGATCAGACGTCTAGTGCCATCAATGAGTTAAAATGAGTGCCCTATAAAGAGTTAATGTTATAATTAAGTACATTTTGAGGTTTAGCATACACGATTCTTCACTTTTATTATTTGCGTCGTAGTGCTAAGAGGCGTGTGATGACTTAGAATGAAGTCGACGTGCCTGTTGGGAATTGTCTACATTACGTGTTTATGTGGGTGTAGTGTAAAACAGTAAATGGAGTCAATTGTCAGTTATGTGATTATCTGGGAGCACGTTTAATTTGGGATTTATGCACGTGCCGGGGGGAAAAATCACACTCTTTTTATTGACTCTGGGATCAGGGTCCTTGAAGACTGTTACTCTTAAATTATGTGTATGTCGCTCTACTTGTGTGTATTGTAGTCAAAATGTATTTGTGCGTTTCACAACTGGAACACAAAAGCCCTTTAAAAGCACCTTAAGCCACTTCACAGCATTCTTACGGGGAACATTCTGGATGCCTCCATCGCACTTGCTTGGAGCTTTGAGGAGCTATTGCTCATTTCTTGGAGGGAAACACTTCTGTTGTTTTTGTTTTGTCGTAAATAACAAAAGATGAATTAATGTTGGGCTCATGCCAAGTGGGAGATTTGCTCAAATTAGCATCCAGAGAGACTAATGTACGTTGAGCAGGGGTGGGGGATCACAGCGTGTCAGAATTTCTTTTTTTAAAGTATACAATACATGGTACAGAGGGGCAAAAAAGTATCTAGTCAACTACCAATTGTGCAAGTTCTCCTACTTGAAAGATTAGAGAGGCCTGTAATTGTCAACATGGGTAAACCTCAACCATGAGAGACAGAATGTGGGGGAAAAAAACAGAAAATCACATCGTTTGATTTTTAAAGAATTTATTTCCAAATTAGAGCGGAAAATAAGTGTTTGGTCACTTACAAACAAGCTAGATTTCTGGCTGTCAAAGAGGTCTAACTTCTTCTAACGAGGTCTAACGAGGCTCCACTCGTTACCTAAATTAATGGCACCTGTTTTAACTCATTATCGGTATAAAAGACATCTGTCCACAACCTCAGTTAGTCACACTCCAAACTCCACTATGGCCAAGACCAAAGAGCTGCCAAAGGACACCAGAGACAAAATTGTAGACCTGCACCAGGCTGGGAAGACTGAATCTGCAATAGGTAAAACGCTTGGTGTAAAGAAATCAACTGTGGGAGCAAGTATTAAAAAATGGAAGACATACAAGACCACTGATAATCTCCCTCGATCTGGGGCTCAATGCAAGATCTCACCCCGTGGCGCCAAAATGATAACAAGAACGGTGAGCAAAAATCTCGCAACCACACGGGAGGACCTAGTGAATGACCTACACAGAGCTGGGACCACAGTAAGAAAGGCTACTATCAGTAACACAATGCGCCGCCAGGGACTCAAATCCTGCACTGCCAGACATGTCCCCCTGCTGGAGAAAGTACACGTCCAGGCCCGTCTGCGGTTCGCTAGAGAGCATTTGGATGATCCAGAAGAAGACTGGGATAATGTGTTATGGTCAGATGAAACCAAAATAGAACTTTTTGGTAGAAACACAGGTTCTCGTGCTTGGAGGAGAAGGAATACTGAATTGCGTCCGAGGAACACCATACCCACTGTGAAGCATGGGGGTTGAAACATCATGCTTTGGGGCTGGTTTTCCAGGTGGACCAGGACGACTGATCTGTGTAAAGGAAAGAATGAATGGGGCCATATATCGAGAGATTTTAAGTGAAAATCTCCTTTCATCAGCAAGGGCATCGAAGATGAGACGTGGCTGGGTCTTTCAGCATGACAATGATCCCAAACACACAGCCAGGGCAACAAAGGAGTGGCTTCGTAAGAAGCATTTCAAGGGCCTGCAGTGGCCTACAGTAGATCTCAACCCCATAGTAAATCTGTGGAGGGAGTTGAAAGTCCGTGTTGCCCAACGACAGCCCCAAAACATCACTGCTCTAGAGGAGATCTGCATGGAGGAATGGGCCAAAATACTAGTTGACAATTACAGGCCTGTCTAACATTTTCAAGTGGGAGAACTTGCACAATTAGTGGTTGACTAAATACCTATTTGCCCCACTCTATATACAAACAGATACAGTATATATTTATACAATTAAATGCTCGAAATGGACACTCGAAGGAGGTGAGCCTGTACCCTTATTTTAAAAAATTAAATAAAAAAGTTTAAAAACTTAAAGGCCTGCAACATGAATCAATTGTCAGAGAATCCCAAAATTTGGAAAAATAAGGTCTAAATGGAACCCTTTCTTCAAATTTGTAAAATAAATAGGTAAATTTGTGTAAAAATCACTCTAATATCTATAACCCGTGCTAAGTCCTGATTTTTTTTCTCATGGAAGCTACAGATTCATTTGCAAGGAATTTCAAAATTCTTAATTCAAGTCTCAAAATCATGAAATTCTTACTGTATGAAATGGGATATAAACAGTCAGGGACGAAATTATTGGCAACCCTAGAATTTTTCCAGAAAATACAGCATTTCTCACACAAATGCTTTGAGCATGAATGTGTTTATGTGTTGCATGTGCATTGGAAAAACACGAAACAGATGAGGAGAAAAGTCAAATTTGACACATTTTTCATCTCATATCATTTGGAAGAAAAAACAGAAAGCAATCGCTTCCTATAACCATTAACAAGTTTCATGAACCTCTCAGATGGAATTTTGGACCACTCTTCTTTTGCGAACCGTTCCAGGTCTCTCAGATTTGAAGGGTGCCTTCTTGAAACACCAATTTTGAGATCTCTTGATAGTGTTCAATATGATTTCGATCCGGATTCATCGATGGCCACCTCAAAATTCTCCAGCGCTTTGTCTCCAACCATTTATTGGTGCTATTTGAGGTATGTATTGGGTCATTGTCCTGTTGGGACACCTATGACCTCTGACAGAGACCCAGTTTTCTGACACTACACCCTACATTCAGGCCCAAAACATTTTGATAGTCTCCATATTTCATGACTCCTTGCACACTGTCAAGGCACCCAGTGCCAGAAAGAAGAATGAGCCTTACAAAGAAAAGAGCACAGTGCCTATAGTCCATCTGTTGTGTGACGATTAGGAAATGCCGGGGACCCAATTGCAGAGGTGGTTAAGTGTTTATTCAAAAAACTAGTGATGTCACGAGGTGCGCCGAGCCTTCGAAGCGTGTGTCGAGTAATGAAGGGACTTTTCCGCGAAGCGCGTACCGAGGCCCGCTTCATTTAGGGGAGGTTCCAAAAATGATGACGTCCGAAGCCTCGCTGCCCAGTTGTACCACGTGATTGCTTCACAGAGTACTTTAGATTTGTTGCGCGGTTTGACAGCTCGCTATAGTCTATCAACACCTCTGGTTGTCTTAGCAAGAAAGAGGACTTCCTCTCTGTGGATTTTTTGTTTTTTTTATTAAAGCAGAATGAAAATCCCCACCATCCTCAAGCTCCATCAATGTCCAAATTACACAGGCATAATTAGTACCCTTTTTCATGTTACACAAACACGTTTACTGTTCTGTCCCTGATTACGTGTAGGGTACACGCAGGTCCGTTGGCTTCTGGCTTGGTGGTCAGAGCATCCGCCTGCCGTGCTGGATGTGTTGTACGCATGGGTTCGAGTTCTGCCCTGGGCAAATGGGGCAGATTGTGTCGCGCGGGGTAGAGCCATGCAACACCGACTGCATATGCACGTGTCATTTTCAGGGGGGAAAAAAAACATTGCACAACCTGCCACATTAGGATAATGCCATTTATGGCATCATTTTGTCACATACACCCACTACATTAAAAAAAATATATAATGTAAGTTTTACTTCATGAGGGACGTATGACTGTGACTGTATGTGGCCACTCCTCTCACTGGACCCAAAAGTTCATACGTTTATATGTATAATTTGTTGTACGTTGATTTTTGGGGAGCTGCTTGGCACTGCTGACCTACAGGAGACATCACCATATCATATATTTTTATGACTGTGAGGTACTTTTTATGTCTGTGCGTTTTTGTTTCATATGTATAGGTCCTTTTTGGGGTTTTTTGTTTTCTTTTTGATTCAGAGGGTACTGCCCCCCCCCCCCCCCCCCCCCCCCATACATTACGGTCAGTCAGGTTATGAGTTTGATCCCATTGCTGAAGATGTATGCCAAATTTAACTTCTGTGCCAGGAAAACAATGAAAAGAAAGTTAAGGAAAAAATATATATTTATGTGATAATCTATGTACATCGAGGATTTGGTGAGACAATATTTTGCTCATGTCACGTCCCAAGGACGGCTGGCAAAGAGCGTAACATAAAACAAGCCACACAAGTTTTCAAGTGGACACAAATTTATTTACACAATAATCAAACTTTCAATGAATATATACAAAATGCGGAAGAACCGCGGCTTCATGGTAAGCCCAGGCCAAAACAACAAACAAAAGGAACTACACGTAACACCCCCCCCCCCCCCCCCCCCCGCTAACTAAACCCTGATCGTGAAAAAGAACAAAGAAAAGACGGCCACTAACCTAGCTTCTTACAATAAACAAAACAGGAGAAAACGGGTTGAACAGAAATGGCGACTTACTCCTACTGCTTCAGTGCTCTATTTACAGTGGTGAACAAAAACGATCCAATAATGGCAAAACACAAAAGACCTCACCGAAAAAGCGGGAGTGTATTAAACTAGCGATCAAACGCACACGAGAGTGTATGGCGAGCAAACAGCTGGCGAGGAGGACCGCGGCACGAATGCTGTCAAAGGCGACCTCCCAGAGTGTTGACAGCGGCAGGTTTTTGAAGCTTGGCGCCTTTTCGTCGTGGCCAATCAGTGGCGGCGTCTGTCCGTCCGGCGTTGATCAGCTTACGTCACAGTGAGAGGGTAGGCAGCCAGCACGCGGAGGTGACGATCAGCTGACTGGAGGCTTCTCAAAATAAAACAACAGTTAAACGGCCAGGGCCGTCACACTAAATAATACCCTCCCAACAGACACACAAAAATTGACAAATCACTCATGTGGTTGGGAGACAAATGACTGTGATTATAGACTTAGCCCATAGGTGGTTCCGTGGACTCATGAAGCTCCGAGATATGAACCCTTTCTCGAACCAATTGGGTCTAGTGGTGCAATGCCTCATGAGGCTTAATTTCACCATCACTACAAAAAACTAAGTGTCAAGCGAAAGGTCACCTTAAAGGGGAAAAACATCCTACGAAAAGAGTATTCGGGAAACAGTCTTCTCAGGAGTGAGGCTTCTGAGTGCTTGTGCTGGAATCTTCTGGCAACTGTTGCATGTTTGGCCTGGGCTTAAAGGGTATGTCATGCCCTGGGAAAATGTTAATATTCCATCATTCATCCATAAACGCATGCCTTCTGTGTTCATATCATGCCACTTCGTGTAATTACACACAAGAAAATGAGAGAAATTTGGCTCGATTGTCAAGCTAAAACGACCGGCGCCCGAAATCTGGCAGATTGTGTGCGTGACGTCACGACAAGTGAAGACTGTGCCACCGGCCACTAGGGGGGCAGCGCCTGTCTGCATCAATATAATTCCTTCTAGTGAGGGGAGAATTAGGGGTGTTTTGAGCTGTTTATGCTGATGCATTGTGTTCGTCCTGCACATATTCCAGGTTCCCTCATGAAGAAACACCCCTCGTTGTCAATAAAAGAGAATTCAGAATTTACAGTGAGAGGTGTTTCTTCAACAAGAAAAAGGCTCAGTGCTTTAATACTGAATGGCGGCAATGATGGCAGACAATTTCGTTTCTAGTTTCACCGACGAATCCGACGTAGAAGGACGTAACAAATGTTCATCTAATGGTGACGAGGAGAGTTACGAAGCTTTAATCGGTGTTTTACGTTACCAATTTGAGCCCAAACGAACGCCAATGCAGCGTAATGAAACGGTCATTGAGGGGAGCAATGACACTGATGAAACATCGGCAGCAGATCGTGTGGGAAACACCAATTATTTGTTTTGCATTTCTTTTTGTGAAGCTGATACACCGTGACTGCAAAATAAAGGAATGCATAGAATAATTATCATTTATTGCGCTATCATAGCTTTTCGCTCTGCCAACAGACACAAATATGTATGGGATCAGAGAATTTGTTCTATATATTTTACGAACGATAATTTATACATGTGTCCAGTCCTGTATCCAATGCGTGACATTTTTTTATTATAAAAGAGTACTCACTCTAGCCATTTCGAGCTTGGCTGCTCCCCTCCTTTGCTTAGCCTTAGCCTCCTTTGCTAGTCATCGTCCTCTTTCTTGATATCTCGGGACATTTAGGTGGCTGCCCGTGTATGGTCGGCACCGCATCTCCTTTGAGCAGCAATCTTTTCGCAAAATCCGATTTCGCTTGTCCATAGTTCGAGAAGCTTTCAGGTGGAAAATGCACACCACAGAAAAGCGTGCCGGAGGCTGTGTCTAGAAAATTAGCCCTCTTTGCACGGACGAACTTTACCCATTGTCTGCGTAGTCCAGCTTTTTTTATCGCATTCGGGAACTCATGGATACTATATTCCGATAAATAACTATTTGTACACCACATAGCACAGCAGTTTTGAACCATTTTTGTGATGTTTTCGTCAAACAAACCCCAACGCTACTCTCTCGTCATTAAAAAACAATGGCACCTGGCTCCGCCTCGACTGTCAATAACTTGTCGTGACGTCCCCGCCCCATTCGGCTGTTTCCGGAACACTTTCGGGAATGTTCGTCATTTTCGATCTATTTTCGATAATTGCTCATTAATGTGATTGATTTTTTTGTTAACTTTATCAATATTTGTTATCTTGGCACATACTGGTTCTATTGATGTCTCACACCCCCTTTGCTGCTACATACCCTTTAAAAAGCCTCTACTAATGAGCCGCAGGTGTTGCTGGTTAGCTTCTGAGGAGACCGGTCCCTCTCGCACCCGTACAGCGTACAGAGAGGGAGAAAGGCATTAATGCTGAACATGTCGCAGGATCGTAACACAAACATGGTGCAGGTCCAATGATGTTTTGGGGCACTGGGTGCCTTAACAGTGTTCAAGGAGTCATGAAATCTGGAGACTATCAAAATGTTTTGGGCCGCAATGTAGGATGTAGTGTCAGAAAACTGGGTCTGCGTCAGGGGTAATGGGTGATCTTACAGTACAATGACCCAAAACATACCTCAAATAGTACCAAAAAATGGTTGGAGACAAAGCGTTGGAGAATTCTGAGGTGGCTATCGATGTGTCTGGATCTAAAACACACTGAACACCTATGAAGAGATCTCAAAATTGCTGTTGCAAGAAGGCACCCTTCAAATCTGAGAGACCTGGAACAGTTCGCAGAGGAGGAGTGGTCCAAAATTCCACCTGAGAGGTGCACAAAACTTGATGGTTATAGGAAGCGTTTGTTTTCTGTTATTTCTTCCAAATGATGTGCAACCAAATGTTGATGTGAGGGTGCCAACAATTTGTCCAGCCTATTTTTTGGGTTATGTCTAAAAATTTGTCAATTTTGACTTTTTTCCTCAGCTGTTTGGGGTTTTTCCAATCCACATCCAAGAAATAAACACATTCATACTGAAAACATTTGTAATTGCATTAATTTATGTGAGAAACTGTTATTTTCAAGGGTTTAAAAAATGGTTCAAAATGCCTCCTAGAATTGGTTTCACAAAGTCATGTTAAATTAGCTAAATCCACAAAAAGTCTAAAAAGCCGTGCCTCTAAAGATATGGGACATTTGCTATTTTGGCTCCAAGAAGTGTTTCTCCATTAACTTTCAAGTGCAGTATAATACAGTGGGGCAAATAAGTATTTAGTCTACCACTAATTGTGCAAGTTCTCCCACTTGAAAATATTAGAGAGGCCTGTAATTGTCAACATGGGTAAACCTCAACCATGAGAGACAGAATGTGGAAAAAAACCCAGAAAATCACATTGTTTGATTTTTAAAGAATTTATTTGCAAATCATGGGGGGAAATAAGTACTTGGTCAATACCAAAAGTCCATCGAAATACTTTGTTATGTACCCTTTGTTGGCAATAACGGAGGCCAAATGTTTTTTGTAACTATTTTGGCCCTTTCCTCCATGCAGATCTCCTCTAGAGCAGTGATGTTTTGGGGCTGTCGTTGGGCAACACGGATTTTCAACTCCCTCCACAGATTTTCTATGGGGTTGAGATCTGGAGACTGGCTAGGCCACTCCAGGACCTTGAAATGCTTCTTACGAAGCCACTCCTTTGTTGCCCTGGCTGTGTGTTTGGGATCATTGTCATGCTTAAAGACCCAGCCACATCACAAGGAGATTTTCACTCAAAATCTCTCGATACATGGCCCCATTCATTCTTTCCTTTACACAGATCAGTCGTCCTGGTCCCTTTGCAGAAAAACAGCCCCAAAGCATGATGTTTCCAACCCCATGCTTCACAGTGGGTATGGTGTTGTTCGGATGCAATTCAGTATTCTTTCTCTTTCAAACACGAGAACCTGTGTTTCTACCAAAAAGTTTTATTTTGGTTTCATCTGACCATAACACATTCTCCCAGTCCTCTTCTGGATCATCCAAATGCTCTCTAGCGAACCGCAGACGGGCCTGGATGTGGACTGGCTTCAGCAGGGGGACACGTCTGGCAGTGCAGGATTTGAGTCCCTGGCAGCACATTGTGTTACTGATAGTAGCCTTTATTTGGTCCCAGTTTTCCGTAGGTCATTCACTAGGTCCCCCCGTGTGGTTCTGGGATTTTTGCTCACCGTTCTTGTTATCATTTTGACACCACGGGGGGAGATCTTGCAAGGAGCCCCAGATCGAGGGAGATTATCAGTAGTCTTATATGTCTTCCATTTTCTAATAATTGCTCCCACAGTTGATTTCTTTACACCAAGCGTTTTACCTATTACAGCTTCAGTCTTCCCAGCTTGGTGACGGTCTACAATTTTGTCTCTGGTGTCCTTAGACAGCTTTTTGGTCATGGCCATAGTTGAGTTTGGAGCAGGGGTGGGCAAACCGGTCCTCGAGGGCCGCAGTGGGTCCTGGTCTTTGTTCCAACTGATCCAGCACAGAGCATTTAACCAATGAGGTTTCAATGGAAACAAGAAGCACCTGACTGCAATCAACTGATTGCACTTATAACACACCAGATTGGTGAAAAGGTGTCCTCTTGGTGGGTTGCAGCAAAAACCCGCACCCACAGCGGCCCTTTGTGGAATAGTTTGCCCACCCCTGGTTTGGAGTGTGACTGACTGAGTTTGTGGACAGGTGTCTTTTATACCGATAATGAGTTAAAACAGGTGCCATTAATGCAGGTAACGAGTGGAGCCTTGTTAGACCTCGTTAAAAGAAGTTAGACCTCTTTGACAGCCAGAAATCTTGCTTGTTTGTAGGTGACCAAATACTTATTTTCCACCATGATTTGCAAATAAATTCTTTAAAAATCAAACAATGTGATTTTCTGTTTTTTTTTTCCACAGTCGGTCTCTCATGGTTGAGGTTTACCCATATGGTAAATGGACTGTACTTATATAGCGCATTTATCTGCATGGTTATCATGCCCAAAGCGCTTGACATTAGCACACATTTACCCATTCACATACACCAATGGGGCTGCTGCCATGCAAGGCGCTGTCAACCCATTGGAGGCAAATCGGGGTTCAGTGCCTTGCCCAAGGGCACCCTCGACAGTGGGCAGTCGTAGCCGAGAATCGAACCACTGACCCTTCAGTCCAAGGACAACTCTAGCTACCAACTGCGCCACAGCCGCATATTGACAATTACAGGCCTCGGTGGTTGGCGGTGGTGGTTGACTAAACACTTATTTGCCGCACTTTACAAAGGATGACGAGCTGTTTATCCTGGTAAATTTTTACACCTTGCAAGGTAGGATTTGGTAAACATGTCCATCAGGAGTAGACAGAAAAAAAAAAACATTTCCCAGAAATTTCACTGGAAAATCTTCCATTCTAATTCTAACTATCAGTTTTAGATGTTTTTTCTTATTCTAAATCTGCACTTGGCACTTCCAATTTCATTAAAATTCTTTAAACTGGCAATAAAACAGCCATCTGTTCACAATTACACACCCCAAATTTTGCATGCCCAAAGGAGTGAGGGTGCGAGAGTCTGTTCATTATTTCTCCAAGAAGGCAGTAGAAAGAGCAGTAATTGCCTGACACGTCGTTTGTTCTTGTTTGTCACGTTAGCATCCGTCACCTTTTTATTTTGAACTAATCTGTAAGATTAAGATGTAAGATTTGTCATATTCTATTTTGTTGAAAATAAGGATCATATATTTACAGTGCTGGCCAAAAGCATTGGCACCCCTGCAGTTCTGTCAGATAATGCTCAATTTCTCCCAGAAAATGATTACAATTACAAATGCTTTGGTAGTAATATCTTAATTTATTGTGCTTGCAATGAAAAAACACAATAATTTTTAAAAAATTAAATCATTGTCAATTTACAGAAAAACTCCAAAAATGGGCCGGACAAAAGTATTGGCACCCTCAGCCTAATACTCGGTACACACAAGTACCAAGCACAACCTTTAGACGAAATAACTGCTAACAACCGCTTCCGGTATCCATCAATGAGATTGTTACAATGCTCTGCTGGAATTTTAGACCATTCTTCTATGGCCAACTACTCCAGGTCTCTGAGATTTGAAGGGGGCCTTCTCCAAACCGCCATGACCTCTGGGCCCTACATTATGCTGCAAAATTTGTTGGCATTCTTCAGACTTCATAATGCCATGCACACGGTCAAACAGTCCAGTGCCAGAGGCAGCAAAGCAACCCCAAAACATCAGGGAACCTCAGCCATGTTTGACTTTGGGGACCGTGTTCTTTTCTTTGAAGGCCTGTTTTTTTTTTTCCTGTAAACTTTATGTTGATGTCTTTTCCCAAAAAGCTCTACTTTTGTCTCAATTGCCCAGAGAACGTTCTTCAAAAATGTTTTTGGTAGGGCTGTCAAACGATTAAAATTTTTAATCGAGTTAATTACAGCTTAAAAATTAATTAATCGCAATTCAAACCATCTATAAAATATGCCATATTTTTCTGTAAATTATATATATATTCTGTAAAATAAATTGTTGGAATGGAAAGATAAGACACAAGATGGATATATACATTCAACATACAGTACATAAGGATTGTAGTGGGCATTTCACTCTACTGTCATTTAAATCTGTCTATGCTGTCCTCACTCCGAACTGTCCGAAGCGTCTACTTTTTCCAAAGCTAGTGAACGACGCCGTAATAATCAGACTTCTTCCTTTTTCAACTGATTTATTAATAAAATGGCCTCAAACCATTGTCCTCTTTAGACCGTAGTAAAACTCAAAAAAAAAAAAAGTACACAAGCATTGCATTAGCAACAACGTTAGCTTAGCACGCTATACAGGTTCACTAAACATAAACAAAAAGCGTCTCATACAAAAAATATAACATTTCGCTTACTAACATAATATGTACATTCTTTACAACAACCATACTTACAGACAAATCCTGTCCAAGGATCATATAAGCACAACATTACCACGTAGGCGTCAGCCCGAGACGTCGTGCAGCCATATTGAACTGGCAGAAAGCAATAAACCATGTCGCAAAGCGACCACAAGAGTTCGCTGTTAGACAGCACAAAAAACCTTGCTGTAAAACTTACCAAAAGGCAGAATACTGTCTGAGCGGGACATGTGCGTTAATTGCGTCAAATATTTTAACGTGATTAATTTAAAAAATTAATTACCGCGCGTTAACGCGATAATTTTGACAGCCCTAGTTTTTGGCTTTGTCAGGTAAGTTATGGCAAACTCCAGCCTGGCTTTTTTATGTCTCTGGGTTAGAAGTGAGGTCTTCCTGGGTATCCTACCATAGAGTCCCTTTTCATTCAGACGCTGATGGATAGTACGGGTTGAGACTGTTGTACCCTCGGTACCCATGTACAACAGTAGGACAGCATGAACTTGTTTGGATGTTAGTCGAGGTTCTTAATCCACCATCCGCACAATCTTTCGTTGAAATCTCTCGTCAGTTTTTTTTTTCCGTCCACATCTAGGGAGGTTAGCCAAAGTGCCATGAGCTTTACACTTATTGATGACCAGTGTTGTTAATAACGGCGTTAGAATATAGCGGCATTATTAATGGCGTTATTTTCTTCATTAGTGAGTAATCTAATTCATTACTTTTCTCATCTTGGCAACGCCGTTACGGTTACTGAGGCGGGAAAGGCGTGTGCGTTACTATGCGTTACTATGTTGGTTGACTGATGCAAGAAAATGAGAAAGACGGACTCACGGAGACGAGAGAGCAGAGCAGGAGTGGGGAGGAGGCAAGGGAGTGTGACGCCGTTGCAAATGTGATGCTACTATGCTAGGTGGCTGTAATAATACCTGACTGTAGCCGATAGCCTACAAACTACGCCCACATGATGCTTTGGTAGATATCACATATATACAGAACTAGATGCAAATGACAGACCAGGCTGCATTACCAACATGTATAATAAAGAACTAGATGCATTAGTATACAGCCGCCATCTTAAAGACGTACACATCTCAGGAAGGTTGTGTTGTAGAGAATCTTCCTAGTGGACCTAAGTTACTTCTTATCTAAAATGCTCCTAAATCAGCAAAATCTTGACTTAAATCGATCTTTAAATGAAACAGTTTTAAAACTTACACATGTCGAAAGTATGCAGAAGGGAACTAATGCAATAACAGGAGCAATTTTAACTGCCGATCGATCGGGTCCGATCACGTCATTTTCAAAGTATCGGAATCGGCAAAAAAATATCGGACATGCCTTTTTTTAATATATATATATTTTAATTAAATTGTTTTCTAATTGTATTTAACATTACAGACAAAATGTCTTACACTCATCCAGAGTCTTTAGTTTTGGCTTAAAGTAGGGCTATCAAATTTATCGCGTTAACGGCGGTAATTAATTTTTTAAAAATTCATCACGTTAAAATATTTAACGCAAATAACGCATGCGCTGCACGACCCACTCAGGCATTGTCGCGTTCAATCTATAAAGGCGCCGTTTTACCCGTATATAGAGCTAAAAGGCAGCGTAAAATGAGTAGAGTGAATTTTGGCAGTCTTTGGAGCCTTTTTTTAATTGGCTAAAGCCTTACAATCCCTCTCTTATCAATTAGAAATATCGTGAGAAGCAATGTGCGGAAGAAAGGTAGTAATTGATCTTTTTCTTAACACCCTATGTTATTTCCCAACGCAGAGAAGATATATCAATTGGTGCCACTACGCACAGTCATGGTTGCACTTCCCATCATGCATTTGGGCAGGACAGTTAAATGGCTACAGGATCATTTACTGAAAGCTCAGCAAATACTCTGGATGGCAATATTTAGTCACAATATACAAAGTCACATTTATCCTTTAAGAATTACAAGTCTTTCTATCTGTGGATCCCTCTCACAGAAAGAATGTTAATAATGTAAATGCCATCTTGAGGATTTATTGTCATAATAAACAAATACAGTACTTATGTACTGTATGTTGAATGTATATATTCGTCCAAGTTTTATTCATTTTTTTCTTAATGCATTGCCAAAATGTATATGATCGGGAAAAATTATCGGGAATGATTGGAATTGAATCGGGAGGGGAAAAAAGCAATCGGATCGGGAAATATCGGGATCGGCAGATACTCAAACTAAAACGATCGGATCGGGAGCAAGAAAACATGATCGGAACAACCCTAATTTTAACGTTAATGTCTTCCACACATAGCAAAGGTTACTATCTAGTTATCGCCATATCCGCAATACCCCTGTGTCTAGTTAAGTTTAGGGTAAAGAATTGGGCTAGGGCCAATTGTCATAAAAACCCTTTAAACTTCACATTGTGTGACCGTTTTTTGTTTGTTTGTTTGTTTGTTTGTTTGTTTGTTTGTTTGTTGTTGTTTTTTGATAAAAAAAAAACATGAAAATTATCACCAGTTACTTTGCCAAGTAACTAATTACTCTTACATTCAGGTAACTGAGTTACTAACACAATTACTTTTTGGGAGAAGTAATTTGTAACTATAAATAATTACTTTTTTAAAGTAGATTAACAACACTGTTGATGACACTGCGCACGGTAGACACAGGAACATTCAGGTCTTTGGAGATGGACTTGTAGTCTTGAGATTGCCAATGCTTCCTCACGATTTTGCTTCTCAAGTCCTCACACAGTTCTTTGGTCTTCTTTCTTTTCTCTATGCTCAATGTGGCACACACAGGACAGAGGTTGAGTCAACTTTAATCCATTTTAAATGGCTGCAAGTGTGATTTAGTTATCGCCACCGCCTGTTATGTGCCACAGGTAAGTAACAGGTGCTGTTACACAAATTAGAGAAGCATCACATGATTTCACAAAGGGTGCCAATACTTTTGTCCGGCCCATTTTTGGAGTTTTGTGGAAAATGATAATGATTTTTTTTTTAAAATCCATTCTCTTTTGTGCTTTTTAATTGCAAGCAAAATAAATGAAGATATTACTACCAAAGCATTTGTAATTGCAATCATTTTCTGGGAGAAATTGAGCGTTATCTGACAGAATTGCAGGGATGCCAATACTTTTGGCCAGCACTGTATTTAACAAATTTGTCAGTGTTTCCCAAATGCTCAACTGTGTATTTTAGCTGAAAATAATTCACTGCATTGGTACTGCATGTCCGCGATGTTCTTTAGTTGTCTTTTGTGTACATTTTGAATTGGTGTTGGCAAAAACCAACAAAAAAAATCCATCAACATGTTTGCGAAATATAAAAATATGTTGGACAACCTTGAGAGTCCACCGTGTGCCTGGGAAAAAAATGACTGCACTTTGGGTCCTTTAATCACTGTCGCACTCTTTAAATACCTACAGAGTCATTTCAGTTTCATAAAATAAGATTTCGATGAAAAGACTGTGGCTGCAAGGTCTTCTGAATTTTAAATATGAAGTCGCATAATAAAAGATGTTATAGATGTTAGTCAAGAAAGATGCTGAAATGAGATGTAAAAAAGAAAAGGTAAAAAGTAAATGGGCGAGTCGCCTTAAAAAACATGAAAGAACTTCCCTAGGGCAAAAGTCAAAGCTCTTTGAAATCAAATATTAACTTTTGTCAAGGTTTTACTCAGAGGAATTTGTATCGTCCTGATGCTTCTCAAAAACTGTTAATACGGTAATATATAATTATTAACTCCTTGGCTGCCATTGACTGTGATAGATGTCCAATTCATTTGCACCGGGATGGCTGGCAGTGAATGTAAATAAAGATACTTCTTCACAAAATCACATCCTTCCTCTCTTGACATTTTTGAGACACGCCACATACAAATACGTATTGGATGTCAGTTGCGTCAATGGCAGTCGATGAGGTTTGCTATGTCAAAGTTGGACAACATTAAAAGTTGTCCCACATCGCTATGAGAAGTTGGACTTATTGCACTTTTAATCACTTGTTACATGCATTCTAATGATTTGAATTCACATCACATTGTCACTTTGTTGTGTGGAATTGAAATTCAAAAGAATCAAATGAAAAATGTATTTACACATTTTGTGGGCTTTTGTCTTTATTTTAAATCTTAAAAATGTGATTTAAAAAATCTGTAAAAGGGTTTTTGATTTATTTATTTTTTAATTATTTTAAAGGTTTTAAAAATACAGGGTTAGCATATGATAATACTTTATGGTTAGATTCAGTGAATATACATGAACAGGCGTCAGAGGGGTACAGTGGCATGCAAAAGTTTAGAATTCTTGCATGTTGCTGTATGTAAAAAAATATATATTTGGCGGAAAACATAGACAAGACTGAAAAAGCAGTTTCTGCTCTTGCACTCCTCTTTAAAAGAAACTGCTGTATTTTAAGCCAAAACAACTGTTGCGTTTGATAGAACAATATGTCTATATGCTACCATAGCAGATTCATGGCGCATTAAGCCCCCGAACTATTTTTAATTTGTCCGTTTTACCCTGGAAAGCCCCGTTTACAAATGTAGCGCAACCACTTTTGTTTCAAACCAGCCATAAAACGAAGGTAATTAATTATATTTATTGTTCAAAATGTCTGTCATTTTTAGCTTAGAATCATTAATTGAGGTCTAATATTTTGTTTGAAAAAAAACGACTTTAAAAAATTATTCACTCGCATATTTTAAACTTTTAAACAAATTACGTCACCATGAAAAAAATGGTGTCTGTAAAAAAGTCACGTATATCTACCTCATAACGATTTTTTTTTTTTTTTTTTTTTTTTGTTACTGTCGCATTTTCTACGATATGTTAGCTCAGTAGTCAGTCCCCAAACTATGGCCTGCGGGCCGAATACGGCCCGCCTCCACATTTGGTCCGGCCCCCTGAACAATACCAGAGAGCATTTTGAATTTTTTTTTTGTTTTTCTCAATAGTGTGACTTATTTCCTGGCCTTTTTCTGTGAAGAACTGAGAGAGGGTTATTTGGTTATTATCTATGTAATTAATAGTGTTATTATTATTATTTATTATTATTATTAAATTATATTATTATTTTATTTACTTTTGTTCCGAGAAGAATCCAGTCAGGGTTATTTGATTGTGGCTTTCTGAAAAACAATAAACACATTTAGGTACTCCTGCAATCGTCACACTTTTTCTGTTACAAACTGACCCCGGCCTCTCATCAGAGAAGGGAAAAGTTATGTGGCCCTCACAGGAAAAAGTTTGGGGACCCCTGTGTTAGATAATAGATAATCGATCCAAGCAAAGAAAAATTGAAAAAAAAAAAAAAGTTTAAAAGGGTAAATATATGAAAAAGAAAGTCTCGACCACTCCTTGATGTCTGGGATTTCTGCATCACGACCCTTGTTATATTACCATGTTTCACCCATAAAATCCCAGAAAAATCCAGCTGTGGCCATTCACAGCTGCGTCTTGACACTCAGTGATACATGCTACATGGAGTTTTTGAATGGAAACAAGGTAAGTACGCGATAATACCTCGTTAAAGTCATGGTGTCTTTAATTCTGCTCTTTCATGCTCTCACCTCCTGATAGGGTTTCGCGGTTTAATTTTTATTTTATTTTTTAATGCCCTCCTGTTCAAAATTTTTCTTCCCCCAGAAAATTGAGATTTTAAGCTTTCCAATGATGTATCACACATGCCTATCGGACAATTTCGAAAGTTGGCCAAATTGGGGGAACTTCAAGACACCTGAGTGTTTTCCGCCATACAATAATAGTCATATTAATCTTTTGGAAAATATGTATTTTATACAGATTTTCATTTTACATTTTGCTATTTTATTTCAAGAGAAAATTTGTGAGTTAGTGAATATATAATATTATTAAGAATTTTTATTAATTATCCTAATTATGGGTTCATGATGAGTGTAACAATACAGCGGTATGGTGCTATGCCGCAGCGCTTTGTATCCCAATAGGTTATCAATATGCTCCCCCAGAGAATTGATTTATGGTTCTAAAATAGATAAATAAAAATAAATGAAATTTATGAATGAAATCAAATGAATGAAATGCCAATTTGGCCAAATTTCAAAACTGTCCTATATGCATGTAAGATACATCATTGGAAAGCTTAAAATCTCAATTTTCTGGGGGAAGAATTTTGAACAGCTGGGCATTTTTTAAAAAAGAACATTTTAAACAGCGAAACCCTAACTGGAGGTGAGAGCATAAGAGAGCATAATTAAAGACACCATGATGTTAACAAGATTTTATCGTGTACTTACCTTGTTTCGATCCCAAAACTCCATGTAGCATGTATGACCGAGTGTCAAGACACAGATGTGAATGGCCACAGCCGGATTTTGGGAGGATTTTATGGGTGAAACATGGTTATATAACAATAGCCGCGATGCAGAAATCGCAGACATCAAGGAGTGGTCGAGATTTTCTTTTTCATTTATTTACCCTTTTAAACATTTTTTTTTCAATTTCTCTTTGTTCGGATCCGATTATTTATCATCTAAAATTTGGAGGAAAATGCGACAGTAACAAAATAAAATATAATTAAGCGATAGTTATTAGGCAGATATCCGTGACTTATTTACAGACAGTTTTTTCATGTAATTTGTTTAAAAGTTTAAAATATGCAAGTGAATAATTTTTTAAAGTCGTTTTTTTTTGTTTTTTTAACTAAATATTAGGGCTGTCAAAATTATCGCGTTAACGCGCGTTAATTAATTTTTTAAATTAATCACGTTAAAATATTTGACGCAATTAACGCACTAGGCCCGCTCAGACAGATTTAAATGCCAGTACAGTGAAAGGCCAACTTGTTAATTGTGTTTTATGGAGTTTTTCCGCCCTCTGCTGGCGCTTGGGTGCGACTTGCATATGTTATCTGGCGTAATGTCGCCCTCTGCTGGCGATTCAGTGCAGCTGATTATTTGGGTTTCGGCGCGCTTTTCTGACGTAATTATATGTCGACGCGAACTCACACTAATAGACAGTGCTATTCAGACCAGCTAACGTCCGCATCCAGTATTCAGTGGCAGTTCTCATAGCCCCATCACAGTTTGTGTCTAATACATGCATCGCTTGTGAGTTATATTCCTCCTTTGTTTATATTCATGAGCATTAGATAGTTATTGATGATGTGTATTTGAATTTGTTCACATATATGGTGAAATGCAGTTACATTGTTAGATGCTTGTGAGCTAATTGGCTAGTGCCACTGCTCAAATGGACACGTGTGTGTACATTTTATGATTATGCAAGTTATTGACACATTGCCTTGTTATTTTCAGTTTTACAAAAATACAAGAAACGTGCTCCTGTCAAAAAGAGATGACTTCAGTAAAGCCCATGCAACTTTGCCACACCGTCTGATTTCTTTTTGGAACTTATTTTCGCTATCTGTCAATTTGTGTACTCACACACATTGAGGACAGAATAGGGCTACTAGTTTATTTTTTGATTGAAAATTTTACAAATTTTATTAAAACGAAAACATTGAGGCGTTTTAATATAACATTTCTATAACTTGTGCTAATATTCATCTTTTAAGAACTACAAGTCTTTCTATCCATGGATCACTTTACCAGAATGTTAATAATATTAATGCCATCTTGTTGATTTATTGTTATAATAAACAAATACAGTCCTTATGTACCGTATGTTGAATGTATATATCCATCTTGTCTTATCTTTCCATTCCAACAATAATTTACAGAAAAATATGGCATATTTTATAGATGGTTTGAATTGCGATTAATTACGATTAATTAATTTCTAAGCTGTAATTAACTCGATTAAAAATTTTCATCGTTTGACAGCCCTACCAAATATTAGACATCAATGAATGGTTCTAAGCTAAAAATGACAGACATCGACAAAAATTGTAATCTTCCAAGAATGGCATTTTTTAAATCCAGGACAAGCTCACATCCCACAATTGAGACAGCTATGGGAAAGTGGCATAAAAGCAGTGTTTTATTCTTTTGTGTTGCTCTGAGACATCAAACACACACAGATGCACACACACATTTATGATGAGCATATGGAGGATTTTGAAGTGGGATCGCACTACCTGGCAGGTCCAGCAATTTTTTTCCCTTTTTTTTTTCGGCTGTCATGGAGTGTTTTCCCTCCCCCCAAGTTCACCCTCCCCCGCCCTTAGCCAGTGTCACTTAAATAGCTTTAAGGTGTGTTTGGGTTGGACTTTCACCTCCTTCTGTGTTTCCCCGGCAACCGTCCAGAGTTGCCTTTAATTTGTATCATCTCCATCCCGAGTGTGGCGCTTTAGCTTCGTTGCCGCGGCAGAGCCTGTTGCCATGGCGAACTGTTTAAATATCAACTGCGGATCACTTTTTTTTTCATATTATTTCTCCAACAGACATGCGTGTTTGACTTTGTGTGTTTTTGACATATACTGTTTGTTTCTGTGTGTGTTTCTATTTTTGTTTGATTGTGTATGTATTCGTGTATGTTTGGAATGTCCAGGTGTGTTTGTTGTGCATTAGTGTTAGTCTTCGTGGTTGTCCATTTGTCTCTGTCGGTATATTTCACTGCGCAAGCGTGCATATATGTGTGTGTCTTTGAGTATGTTTTGTATTTGTGTCTGTGCGTGTGTATGTGTGCCAACAAAGGTGTTCCCTTAGTCCCAAATGTCTTTTTTCCTCTTTTTAAATGATCATTTTGTTAATCCATCTCCACAGGGAGGATGCCCCTATTTTTGCGTCTTGTGTAAAAACAAGGGAGGCGTGGAAAAAAGCCTTTTGTGTGTCGTCTTATCAGCGCAGATTCCCAAATGATTGTTTTCCCTGTTTAGAGAGGACATGCTCTCGCGCATGCTGATAAGACACAATAAAAATGAAACGTGTTTCCACTATACGCACACACTTATTATATACTGTACATGATGACAGTGGGACAAAATGTCCTCACAAAGTTTGGGGTCGCGTAAAAATTTCAATCACCGGGATCACTTAAAAGTGTCGTCGCGTATAAATATACAATAAACATTAACTAATCTTATCATTTTTTTCAAAGGTGAAGGGGGAAAAAAGCTGTCTTTTAACCCTTTGCAAGTCAAGTGACTATTTTTTAAATTATTTACACATGATGACTTCACATTTTGGATCATGTAGGCCACAATATTAAAGGGATCCATGGATAAAGACTTATAGTTCTTAAAAGATAAACGTTATTATTACGGTTGTTCCGATCATGTTTTTCTGGTCCCGATCGTTTTAGTTTGAGTTTCTGCCAATCCCGATATTTCCCGATCCGATTGCTTTTTTTTGCTCCCGATTCAATTCCAATCATTCCCGATAATTTTTTTCGATCATATACATTTTGGCAATGCATTAAGAAAAAAATGAATAAAACTCGGACGAATATATACATTCAACATACTGTACATACAGTGCCTTGCAAAAGTATTCGGCCCCCTTGAACCTTGCAACCTTTCGCCACATTTCAGGCTTCAAACATAATGATATAAAATTTTAATTTTTTGTCAAGAATCAACAACAAGTGGGACACAATTGTGAAGTGGAACAAAATTTATTGGATAATTTAAACTTTTTTAACAAATAAAAAACTGAAAAGTGGGGCGTGCAATATTATTCGGCCCCCTTGCGTTAATACTTTGTAGCGCCACCTTTTGCTCCAATTACAGCTGCAAGTCGCTTGGGGTATGTTTCTATCAGTTTTGCACATCGAGAGACTGACATTCTTGCCCATTCTTCCTTGCAAAACAGCTCGAGCTCAGTGAGGTTGGATGGAGAGTGTTTGTGAACAGCAGTCTTCAGCTCTTTCCACAGATTCTCGATTGGATTCAGGTCTGGACTTTGACTTGGCCATTCTAACACCTGGATACTTTTATTTTTGAACCATTCCATTGTAGATTTGGCTTTATGTTTTGGATCATTGTCCTGTTGGAAGATAAATCTCCGTCCCAGTCTCAGGTTTTGTGCAGATACCAACAGGTTTTCTTCCAGAATGTTCCTGTATTTGGCTGCATCCATCTTCCCGTCAATTTTAACCATCTTCCCTGTCCCTGCTGAAGAAAAGCAGGCCCAAACCATGATGCTGCCACCACCATGTTTGACAGTGGGGATGGTGTGTTCAGGGTGATGAGCTGTGTTGCTTTTACGCCAAACATATCGTTTTGCATTGTGGCCAAAAAGTTCAATTTTGGTTTCATCTGACCAGAGCACCTTCTTCCACATGTTTAGTGTGTCTCCCAGGTGGCTTGTGGCAAACTTTAAACGAGACTTTTTATGGATATCTTTGAGAAATGGCTTTCTTCTTGCCACTCTTCCATAAAGGCCAGATTTGTGCAGTGTACGACTGATTGTTGTCCTATCGACAGACTCTCCCACCTCAGCTGTAGATCTCTGCAGTTCATCCAGAGTGATCATGGGCCGCTTGGCTGCATCTCTGATCAGTTTTCTCCTTGTTTGAGAAGAAAGTTTGGAAGGACGGCCGGGTCTTGGTAGATTTGCAGTGGTCTGATGCTCCTTCCATTTCAATATGATGGCTTGCACAGTGCTCCTTGAGATGTTTAAAGCTTGGGAAATCTTTTTGTATCCAAATCCGGCTTTAAACTTCTCCACAACCGTATCTCGGACCTGCCTGGTGTGTTCCTTGGTTTTCATAATGCTCTCTGCACTTTAAACAGAACCCTGAGACTATCACAGAGCAGGTGCATTTATACGGAGACTTGATTACACCCAGGTGGATTCTATTTATCATCATCGGTCATTTAGGACAACATTGGATCATTCAGAGATCCTCGCTGAACTTCTGGAGTGAGTTTGCTGCACTGAAAGTAAAGGGGCCGAATAATATTGCACGCCCCACTTTTCAGTTTTTTGTTAAAAAAGTTTAAATTATCCAATAAATGTTGTTCCACTTCACGATTGTGTCCCACTTGTTGTTGATTCTTGACAAAAAAATTAAATTTCATATCTTTATGTTTGAAGCCTGAAATGTGGCGAAAGTTTGCAAGATTCAAGGGGGCCGAATACTTTTGCAAGGCACTGTAAGTACTGTATTTGTTTATTATGACAATAAATCCTCAAGATGGCATTTACATTATTAACATTCTTTCTGTGAGAGGGATCCACGGATAGAAAGACTTGTGACTTTGTATATTGTGACTAAATATTGCCATGTAGTGTATTTGTTGAGCTTTCAGTAAATGATACTGCAGCCATTCAACCCAAATGCATGATGGGAAGTGGAACCATGACTGTGCTACCAATTGATATATCTTCTCTGCGTTGGGAAATAACATAAGGTCTTAAGAAAAAGATCAATTGCTACCTTGCTTCCCCACATTGCTTCCGATGATATTTTGAATCGTAGGGAGAGGGATTGTAAGGTTTTAGCCTATTAAAAAAAGGCTCCAAAAGCTGCCAAAATTCACTCTACTCATTTTACGCTGCCTTTTATCTCTCTATATAGGTAAAACGGCGCCATTACCGATTGAGCGCGACAATGCATGGGTGGGTCGTGCAACGCATGCATTAATTGCGTTAAATATTTTAACGTGATACATTTTTTAGAAAATTAATTACCGCCGTTATCGGGATAAATTTGATAATCCTACCTTAAGCCTGAACTAAAGACTCTGGATGAGTGTAACATATTATGTCTGTAACGTTAAATACAATTAGAAAACGATTTAATAAAAAAACATATATATATATAAAAAAAGGCATGGTCGATATTTTTTTGCAGATTCCGATACTTGAAATGATGTGATCGGACCCGATCGATCGGGATGCCGATCGATCAGAATGCCGATCGATCGGGACATCTCTAGTTATTATGATTTAAAATAATTTGATATGAAAACCCCTCTTGATGTTTTTGTTTTTATATAATTTGTAAAATTTGATTAGCTAGTAGGTCGCCCTTGTTGTTGACGTCGCAGGGCGGTGACATCACATGGTTACGCTGCCGGACTTCCAGAGTATGACTCTAGCGACATAAACATGTCATCTGTTCAACCCTGTCATTTTGAAACCCAGAGGAACATTAACTCATTTACTCCCAGCCCAGTCTTCTAAAAAAAACAAATCTGGATGCCTCAACCATTAGTAATTATAGGCCAATATCAAATCTGACATTCCTGGTAAAAATTATCGAAAGGGTTGTGTTTGAACAGATCCAAGTTTTTATGTTGCAAAACAATGTTTTTAACTAATTTCAGTCTGGATTTCGGCCACAACACTGCACCGAGACCGTGCTAATCAAAGTCCTAAATGATATTCGTCGGAATACCGATGCAGGCAAATCATCTGTTCTGCTACTATTGGATCCCAGCACCGCATTCGGTACGGTTGATCACAACGTAGTACTCGGCAGATTGGAACAGTGGGTAGGGCTTACTGACACTGTTCTTCAGTGGTTCACATCTTATTTACATGATAAGGATTTCCATGTAGATTGTATCACTGAGTGTCAAGACACAGCTGTGAATGGCCACAGCTGGATTTTGGGGGGATTTTATGGGTGAAACATGGTAATATAATAAGGGTTGCGATGCAGAAATCACAGCCACCAAGCGGTGGTCGAGATTTTCTTTTTCATATATTTACCCTTTTAAACTTTTTTAATTTTTCTTTGTTTGGATCGATTATTTAACATCTAACATATTGGAGAAAATGCGACAGTAACCAAAAAAAAAAAAACAAACAATTAAGTAAGATGTCCCGATCGGGTCCGATCACATCATTTTCAAAGTCTCGGAATCGGCAAAAAAATATCGGACATGCCTTTTTTTAATATATATATATATTTTAATTAAATCGTTTTCTAATTGTATTTAACGTTACAGACAAAATGTCTAACATTCATCCAGAGTCTTTAGTTTTGGCTTAAAGTAGGGCTATCAAATTCAGCGCGATAACGGCGGTAATTAATTTTTTTAAAATTAATCACGTTAAAATATTTAATGCAAATAACGTATGCGCTGCACGACCCACTCACGCGTTGTCGCGTTCAATCTATAATGGCGCCGTTTTACCTATATGTAGAGCTAAAAGGCAGGATAAAATGAGTAGAGATAATTTTGGCAGTCTTTGGAGCCTTTTTTTAATTGGCTAAAGCCTTTAAATCCCTCTCTCAGCAATTAGAAATTTCGTGGGAAGCAATGTGGGGAAGAAAGGTAGTGGTTGATCTTTTCCTTAACACCCTATGTTACATCCCAACGCAGAGAAGATATATCAATTGGTGCCACTACGCACAGTCATAGTTGCACTTCCCATCATGCATTTGGGCAGAACAGTTAAATGGCTACAGTATCATTTACTGAAAGCTCAACAAATACACTAGATGGCAATATTTAGTCACAATATACAAAGTCACATTTATCCTTTAAGAATTACAAGTCTTTCTATCCGTGGATCCCTCTCACAGAAAGAACGTTAATAATGTAAATGCCATCTTGAGGATTTATTGTCATAATAAACAAATACAGTACTTATGTACTGTATGTTGAATGTATATATTCGTCCGAGTTTTATTCATTTTTTTCTTAATGCATTGCCAAAATGTATATGATCGGGAAAAATTATCGGGAATGATTGGAATTGAATCGGGAGCAAAAAAAAAAAAAAAGCAATCGGATCAGGAAATATCGGGATCGGCAGATACTCAAACTAAAACGATCGGGATCGGATTGGGAGCAAAAAAACATGATCGGAACAACCCTACAATTAAGCGATAGTTATGAGGTAGATATTCGTGACTTTTTTACAGACACCCTTTTTTTCATTGTGACGTCATTTGTTTAAAAGTTAAAAATATGCGAGTGAATAATTTTTTAAGGTAATTTTTTTTAAAACAAATATTAGATATCAATTAACGGTTCTAAGCTAAAAATGACATTTTGAATAAAAAATATAATTAATTAACTTCATTTTATGGCTGGGTTGAAACATAAGCAGTTGTGCGACGTCTATAAACGGGGGTTTCCAGGGTAAAACGGACAAATTAAAAATAGTTCGGGGGCTTAATGCGCCACGAATCTGCTATTGCAGCATATAGACATATTGTTCTATCAAATACAACAGTTGTTTTGTCTTAAAATGCAGCAGTTTCTTTTAAATAAGAGTGCAAAAGCAGAAACTGCTTTTTCAGTCTTGTCTGTGTTTTCCGCCATACACAGTGCCCTCCATAATTATTGGCACCCCTGAAAAAGATGTGTTTTTTAGCTTCTAATATTTTTTTTTAATTCAAATAATATGGGACCTTAATGGAAAAAAAGAGAAAAATCCTACCTTCAATACAAGTGCATTCATTCAGTGGGGAAAAAAATCCCACTTAAAGAAAAAATTATTTGACATCAGATAATGTGTGTCACAATTATTAGCACCCCTGGTGTTAATACTTTGTACAACCCCCTTTTGCCAACAAAACAAAGTCTGGGGACTGAGATGGCCACGGGAGGAGCTTGATTTTATGTCTGGTGAACCATTTCTGTGTAGATTTGGCCATATGTTTAGGGTCATTGTCTTGCTGAAAGACCCAGTGACAACCCATCTTCAGCTTTCGGGCAGAGGGCAACAGATTTTGATTTAAAAATGTCCTGGTATTTCAAAGCATTCATGATGCCATACACCCTAACAAGGTTCCCAGGGCCTTCGGAAGCGAAACAGCCCCACAGCATCACTGACCCACCCCCATACTTCACAGTGGGTATGAGGTGCTTTTCATGTGCATCTTTCGTGGCACGCCAGACCCACTTACAGTGTTTGTTGCCAAAAAGCTCAATCTTGGTCTCACACAAAAATACACACGGTCCCAGGCTTCAACTGGGACCGTTTGCTTTGGTCAGAAGGTCCCCAGACCTTGTTTTGTTGGCAAAAGGGGTTTGTACAAAGTATTAACACCAGGGGTGCTAATATTTGTGACACACATTATTTGATGTCAAATAATTTTTTCTTTATGTGGGATTTTTTCCCCACCGAATGATTTCACTTGTATTGAAGGTTGGATTTTTCTCTTTTTTTCCATTAAGGTCCCATATTATTTGAATAAAAAAATAATTATTAGAAGCTAAAAAACACATCTTTTTCAGGGGTGCCAATAATTATGGAGGGCACTGTACAATTACCATTTACATTGACATATACAGTTGTGGTCAAAAGTTTACATACACTTGTGAAGAACATAATGTCATGGCTCTCTTGAGTTTCCAGTTATTTCTACAACTCTGATTTTTCTCTGATAGAGTGATTGGAACAGATACTTCTTTGTCACAAAAAACATGAAGTTTGGTTCTTTTATGACTTTATTATGGGTGAACAGAAAAAAGTGATCAAATCTGCTGGGTCAAAAATATACATACATGGATCTGAAAAAGCAAATCATTTACTTGAACAAGTGAGGAAAGTCACTTGGAGCCATTTCAAAGCAGCTGCAGGTCCCAAGAGCAACAGTGCAAACAATTGTTTGTAAGTATAAAGTGCATGGCACTGTTTTGTCACTGCCACGATCAGGAAGAAAACGCAAGCTATCACCTGCTGCTGAGAGAAAATTGGTCAGGAGGGTGAAGATTCAACCAAGAATCACCAAAAAGCAGATCTGCCAAGAATTAGAAGCTGCTGGAACACAGGTGTCAGTGTCCAGTCAAGCGTGTTTTGCATCTCCATGGACTGAGAGGCTGCCGTGCAAGAAGGAAGCCCTTGCTCCAAAAGCGGCACCTTAAGGCTCGACTGAAGTTTGCTGCTGATCACATGGACAAAGATAAGACCTTCTGGAGGAAAGTTCTGTGGTCAGACAAAAAAAATCCAGCTGTTTGGCCACAATGCCCAGCAATATGTTTGGAGGAGAAAAGGTGAGGCCTTTAACCCCAAGTACACCATGCCTACCGTCAAGCACGGTGGTGGTAGTATTATGCTGTGGAGTTGTTTTGCTGCCAGTGGAACTGGTGCTTTACAGAGAGTAAATGGGATAATGAAGAAGGAGGATTACCTTCAAATTCTTCAAGATAACCTAACGTCATCAGCCCGAAGATTGGGTCTTGGGCGCAGTTGGGTGTTCCAACTGGACAATGACCCCAAACACACATCAAAAGTGGCAATGGAATGGCTAAATCAGGCTAGAATTAAGGTTTTCGAATGGCCTTCCCAAAGTCCTGACTTAAACTTGTGGACAATGCTGAAGAAACAAGTCCATGTCAGAAAGCCATCAAATTTAACTGAACTGCACCAATTCTGTGAAGAGGAGTGGTCAAAGACTCAACCAGAAGCTTGCCAGAAGCTTGTGGATGGCTACCAAAAGCGCCAAATTGAATTGAAAATGGCCAAGGGACATGTTACCAAATATTAGCGCTGCTGTATGTATATTTTTGACCCAGCAGATTTGATCACTTTTTTCTGTTCACCCATAATAAAGTCAAAAAAGAACCAAACTTCATGAATGTTTTTTGTGACAAAGAAGTATCTGTTCTAATCACTCTATCAGAGAAAAATCAGAGTTGCAGAAATAACTGGAAACTCAAGAGAGCCATGACATTATGTCCTTCACAAGTGTATGTAAACTTTTGACCACAACTGTATAGTTTAATGATAGTCCTTTTTGTTTAAATTGTGCCTCGAAAAGCTGTATGTGTCAGGGCCAACTTTTTTTTCATGAGGATGAGTCACATGTCTTCAAACAGAAAAATGTCCCAATGGCAAAAAAAAACTAACTGAGTGTCGAGTTTGGCCAAAGATAGAAATTCAAGACACACTCGAGGCATTGATTCCGCAGATGAAAGACACACACGAGGAGCTCATTCTAGCTTTTGTCTTGTATGGATCAGGCAATATGATAAATGGTCTTTTTAAATATTACAGCTAGACAGTTGTTTCTGAACAGATTGCATGAAAAAGAAGGATAAAACATACATCCCATTTCTGACAAGTGTGCTCTTATGTTCTTTGTGCAAACACTTACTGCTCGTCAATAATATGGAATACACACGCAATAGGTTGTCAAAATCTTAACAATTAAGGTGGAATGTCCAGTTTGGCACCACGCAAAGATTGAAAGATTTCCACAAACACATAAACACGCACGCGTGCATGCACACTTACCTAAAGGACTTCGTGTGGTTTTGTGTGTGCACCTAATTGCTTTGCCTCCCACCGTGCACAGTGAGACGTTGGAGAGTTTGTGCTTGTCAACAATATGCTCATTATGGCCGAACGGTTCAATTTTGGTTTCAACAAACAATAGAACATTTTTTGTCCTTGTGTGCCTTTGCAAAATAATCCTAGTTTGGAATGATGGCGTCTTTTTAGATTTGAGGGCTTTTTCACCCTTTTCAGTGAAGTGCTTGTTCCACTGTGGATAATGACACTCTTGCCAGCTTCAGCAACCATTTTCATAGGTCTTTCGCTTTTGTTGTTGGCTTGATATGCTTGAATGGCAGGCCAAAGTGCATTCAGCTGTGTACGCAGAACCCATCTTGTCCCTGAGCAGGCTTTCCCACAGCGTCTGTATTTTCATGTAATTAACATGTAATCTTCAGGCAATGATCTTGGAGGTGAACGTGCTGAATCTGGGAATCGTACGGTAGAGAAATGTACTTTCACTGCAGGAGCAGCAGCTCTGGTTGACATGCCAATTGCACGTTCCCTCAAAACTTCTCAGCAAAGGAGAAGTGCTTACTATCACAGATTTGCGAACAATATTCAAGAGAAGTGATTATTTTTTGTACAGTGGGGCAAATAAGTATTTAGTCAACCACCAATTGTGCAAGTTCTCCTCCTTGAAAAGATAAGAGGCCTGTAATTGCCATCATGGGTACACCTCAACCATGAGAGACAGAATGTGGAGAAAAAAAAACAGAAAAGCACATTGTTTGATTTTTAAAGAATTTATTTCCAAATTTGAGTGGAAAATAAGTATTTGGTCACCTACAAACAAGCAAGATTTCTGGCTGTCAAAGAGGTCTAACTTCTTCTAACGAGGGTCCACTCGTTACCTGTATTAATGGCACCTGTTTTAACTCATTATCGTTATAAAAGACACCTGTCCACAATCTCAGTCAGTCACACTCCAAACTCCACTCTGGCCAAGACCAAAGAGCTGCCGAAGGACAGCAGAGACCAAATTGTAGACCTGCACCAGGCTGGGAAGACTGAATCTGCAATAGGTAAAACGCTTGGTGTAAAGAAATCAACTGTGGGAGCAATTATTAGAAAATGGAAGACATACAAGTCCACTGATAATCTCCCTCGATCTGGGACTCCATGCAAGATCTCACCCCGTGGCATCAAAATGATAACAAGAACGGTGAGCAAAAATCCCAGAACCACACGGGGGGACCTAGTGAATGACCTACAGAGAGCTGGGACCACAGTAACAAAGGCTACTATCAGTAACACAATGTGCCGCCAGGGACTCAAATCCTGCACTGCCAGACGTGTCCCCCTGCTGAAGAAAGTACACGTCCAGGCCCGTCTGCGGTTCGCTAGAGAGCATTTGGATGATCCAGAAGAGGACTGGGAGAATGTGTTATGGTCAGATGAAACCAAAATAGAACTTTTGGGTAGAAACACGTGTTTGGAGGAGAAAGAATACTGAACTGCATCCGAAGAACACCATACCCACTATGAAGCATGGGTGTGGAAACATTATGCTTTGGGGCTGTTTTTCTGCAAAGGGACCAGGACGACTGATCTGTGTAAAGGAAAGAATGAATGGGGCCATGTATCGAGAGATTTTGAGTGAAAATCTCCTTCCATCAGCAAGGGCATTGAAGATGAGACGTGGCTGGGTCTTTCAGCATGACAATGATCCCAAACACACAGCCAAGGCAACAAATGAGTGGCTTCGTAAGAAGCATTTTAAGGTCCTGGAGTGGCATAGCCAGTCACCAGATCTCAACCCCATAGAAAATCTGTGGAGGGAGTTGAAAGTCCGTGTTGCCCAACGACAGCCCCAAAACATCACTGCTCTAAAGGCGATCTGCATGGAGGAATGGGCCAAAATACCAGCAGCAGTGTGTGAAAAGCTTGTGAAGAGTTACAGAAAATGTTTGGCCTCCGTTATTGCCTACAAAGGGTACATAACAAAGTATTGAGATGAACTTTTGGTATTGACCAAATACTTATTTTCCACCATGATTTGCAAATAAATTCTTTAAAAATCAGACAATATGATTATTATTTTTTTTTTTTTTCCACATTCTGTCTCTCATGGTTGAGGTTTATCCATGTTGACAATTACAGGCCTCTCTAATGTTTTCAAGTGGGAGAACTTGCACAATTAGTGGCCTTGACTAAATACTTATTTGCCCCACTGTAGATCACAGTGGCTGAACGATGTAGCCATCCCCAATGATTGAAAATTATCAGGTTTGCCCAAACTTTTTTATACATATACACACACACACACATATATATATATATATATATACACATATATATCTCTTACATGTTCAATTTGCACTTGAAAAGATGTCACTTCTCCCGTAGGGCTCCTTTAATTTGATGCTTTTATTTTAATCTACATGTCTCTCACACACACACACACACACACACTTGCTCCCAGCATGAAGATGGAGGTGCATGTGTAAATACTGCAAAGGAGGCTGGGATGGGGGTTGGGGGGTGGTAGGTTCGTGGTTGGGGGGTTGCACACCAAGCCTTATTTGCATATCCAACATTTGGTGGAAGAAATCTCACTTTGATGCTCTCTTCTTCAAGCATGTAGATGCCTCCAGTCTCAGATAATGTCGTCACTCGTTTAAAAAATGGATATATTACATTTTTTCAAATAATCCTACCATCTTATATTCAATCATAACATTTTCAAAGTCGTTTCATGCAACACCGATAAAAACATTCCTTGATATGTCGTGAATGTTTTTAGAAAATAATTATAAAATAATCCTGATCAATATTAAAAAGCGAAGACTACAATCAATTAAAGACACTACACTTTAAATCGCTCCCAATGGGCTTGGCAGCAACACTGCCTACTGCAGTGAGAATGGGTGAATGTGAGCTTGTAAAGCACATTCATGAGCAGTATGAAAGTCAGCCATTTTTTTATTTACCACACCTTCACTCAAATTCGAACGGACGTCAAAATTTTCCTGTCTGCTGATTGATTAAGCTAAATATGTGCACGAGAGAAGGTTTTGAAGATAACCTGAACCACGTGTACTTAGGTCGCGCAATATGGCTGCTGGCTGGCTTGTTTTGAACCGGAAACTGATTTATTCGGCTCCGGTTTGTGTGGCTGGTGAAAGCAAATCATGTACATCAACTTATTGTTTTTTGCCAAAATATCAAAATTGCAGATCGTCCTCACATTTAAAAATATTAATAATCAGGGGTGCACATGTTTTTTTGCCCAGGTTCTCAGAGGAGGACCTGGAGATGTGACTTGGTTCTCATTGAGCTTGAGAGCCGACCCGCCTGATGCGATAAAATTATGACAAGCTTTAGTTAGAGCCAAATACCTTTAATTAATTATATTAACAATTAATGCCTGATTAACATCAACTGGCACAACAAAATTGCCATTACTTTGAAGTGAAATGTAAAGAAATAAACATAAAAGCAGTACTATTTCAATATAAAGGGCATTATGCGACTCCCACATTAACTCCAAGCCTTTGTAAAAGTAGGATGTCCTCCTCCTCATAAGAGCTCATTGAACGTGCATGTTTAGCTTTGTGAAATGCGAGCAAAAACACGTTTGTCAGTGCATGGCGCTGCTCTTCATTAACTTTATTCCGCCACTTGTCCATAGGGCGAGTGGGGTGCTGCCTGACATCGATAGTTTGCTTAATTGCCACATGCTCTGTTTTTTTCGTGCTTTTAAAAGTTTGGATGGCTGAAATTCTTTGACCCTACATAAAATGCGCTGCTCTTATCAGCGACACTGGGATTCTCACGGAAAATTTTGTACCACATATCCGTGCGAGCTTCATTTGCTTCTAGCCATGGTACCTCCTGCAGCCACTTTTCAGCAAAAGTCCTTTTTTCGGTAGCTCCGGTGACGTCTTTGTCGTCTGTCTGTCCTTTGACGGGGGTGGGGGAACACGGAAATAATTACTCATTGGGGCCTGCCTCAGACATTTTGAGAAGTGATTATCTCGTGTCCGCCGCAAATACAGTGGTCAGCCATCGGTACGCAAAAGCGTATGGAAGCCGTTGAGGGCCAGCGCGTTTGTATACATCCAGTACGCATGCGCACATGCGGACCACTTATGTGCACCCCTGTTAATAATAATACATTAAATGTGGAAACGACTTCCGAACCCAAGGACAGTGTACTTCAAAAAAACAATAGTTAAAAAGAAAATTTTCTGTAAACAGGATTAAAAACACAATTTTAAAAAATTAAAACAAAGCAGCACAATAAAAGTGACTAAATGATATTAAAGCAACACTAGGTAACTTTTTCACCTTTATAAAATATTTTCATAACATTTGTAATTAAAGATGTTTCGATCGATCGGGTCCGATCACGTCATTTTCAAAGTATCGGAATCGGCAAAAAAATATCAGACATGCCTTTTTTATATATATATACAGTGGGGAGAACAAGTATTTGATACACTGCCGATTTTGCTGGTTTTCCCACTTGCAAGCCATCTAGAGGTCTGTAATTTGTATCATAAGTTCTCTTCAACTGTGAGGGATGGAATCTAATACAAAAATCCAGAAAATCACATTGTATAATTTTTAAATAATGAATTTGTATTTAACTGCATGAAATAAGTATTTGATACATTACCAACAAGTAAATATTTCGGCTCATAGTTTTTTTTTTAAAAACCCTCCTGTTCTCCACTCATTACCGGAAGTAACTGCACCTGTTTGAACTTGTTACCTGTATAAGTGACACCTGTTCACATGCTCAAACAAACAAACTCCAACCTCTCCATAATGGCCAAGATCAAAGAGCTGTGTAAGGACATCAGGGATAAAATAATAGACCTGCACAAGGCTGGGATGGGCTACAGGAAAATAAGCAAGCAGCTTGGTGAGAAGGTAACAACTGTTGGAGCGATTATTAGAAAATGGAAGAATTTAAAGTTGACGGTCAATCTGCCTCGTTCTGGGGCTCCATGCAAGATCTCACCTCGTGGGGCATCACTGATCATAAGGAAGGTGAGGGATCAGCCCAGAACTACACGGCAGGACCTGGTCAATGACCTGAAGAGAGCTGGAACCACAGTCTCGAAGAAAACCATCGGAAACACATTACGCCGTCATGGATTAAAATCCTACACCGCACGCAAGGTCCCGCTGCTGAAGCCAGTGCATGTCCAGACACGTCTGAAGTTTGCCACTGACCATCTGGATGATCCAGAGGAGCAATGGGAGAAGGTCATGTGGTCGGATGAGACCAAAATTCAACTTTTTGGTCTAAACTCAGCTCGTCGTGTTTGGAGGAAAAAGAAGGATGAGTACAACCCCAAGAACACCATCCCAACCGTGAAAATGGAGGAGGAAACACCATTTTTTGGGGCTGCTTCTCTGCCAAGGGTACAGGACGACTGCACCGTATTGAGGGGAGGATGGATGGGGCTATGTATCACCAGATTGTGGCTGACAACCTCCTTCCTTCAGTGAGAGCCCTGAAGATGGGTCGTGGCTGGGTCTTCCAGCATGACAACGACCCAAAGCACACAGCCAAGGCAACTAAAGAGTGGCTCCGTAAGAAGCATCTTAAGGTCCTGGAGTGGCCTAGCCAGTCACCAGATCTGAACCCGATAGAAAATCTATGGAGGGAGTTGAAAGGCTCTGGAGAAGATCTACATGGTGGAGTGGGCCAAAATCCCTGCTGCAGTGTGTGCAAACCTTGTCAAGGACTACAGGAAACGTTTGGTATCTGTAATAGCAAACAAAGGTTTCTGTACCAAATATTAAGTTCGATTTTTGTGATGTATCAAATACTTCTTTCATGCAATTAAATGCAAATTTATTATTTAAAAATCATACGCCGTGATTTTTTGGGTTTTTGTATTAGATTCCGTCCCTCACAGTTGAAGAGAACTTATGATACAAATTACAGACCTCTACATGCTTTGCAAGTGGGAAAACCAGCAAAATCGGCACTGTATCAAATACTTGTTCTCCCAACTGTATATTTTTTTAATTTAAATCGTTTTCTAATTGTATATAACGTTACAGACAGAATGTCTTACACTCATCCAGAGTAGTTTTGGCTTAAAGTAGGGCTATCAAATTTATTGCGTTAACGGCGGTAATTATTTTTTTAATCACGTTAAATAATTAACGCATGCACTGCACGACCCACTCACGCATTGTCGCGTTCAAGCTATAAAGGCGCCGTTTTACCAATATATAGAGCTAAACGCAGCGTATAATGAGTAGAGAGAATTTTGACAGCCTTTGGAGCCTTTTTCTTTTTGACTAAAGCCTTACATTCCCTCTCTCATTAATTAAAATTAATGTGGGAGGTAATGTGGGGAAGAAAGGTTGTACTTGATCATTTTCTTAACACCCTATGCTCTTTCCCAACGCAGAGAAGATATATTAATTGGTGCCCCTACGCACAGTCATGGTTGCACTTCCCATCATGCATTTGGGTTGAATGGCTGCAGTATCATTTACTGAAAGCTCAACAAATACACTAGATGACAATATTTAGTCACAATATACAAAGTCACATTTATCCTTTAAGAATTACAAGTCTTTCTATCCGTGGATCCCTCTCACAGAAAGAATGTTAATAATGTAAATGCCATCTTGAGGATTTATTGTCATAATAAACAAATACAGTACTTCTGTGCTGTATGTTGAATGTATATATTCGTCCGGGTTTTATTCATTTTTTTCTTAATGCATTGCCAAAATGTATATGATCGGGAAAAATTATCAGGAATGATTGGAATTGAATCGGGAGCAAAAAAAAAAAAGCAATTAGATAGGGAAATATCGGGATCGGCAGATACTCAAAACGATCGGATCGGGAGCAAAAAAACATGATCAGAACAACCCTATTTGTAATGATATGTCGACTGACAACTAGTTGAATTATACCTCTCTTATATCTTGAGGAGCTTTGTATCTCTTTCACCGGCATTCATTAACTTTGAGGAGGGTGGCAGGAACTCTGCCACACAAAAAAACTACAAATGTGCTGACTGCTTTACGGCATACGTGACTTCCCCCTTTTCCCATTCATTATAAAGGCAGGTGTCGATGCGAACGCTTTCGCACGAAATCTGCAAAGATGGCAGAGCAACGAAAGAGGCAAAAAGTTTTGTCTGAGGAGGAAAAAAAAGGATAAAAGGACACTCAAGAATAAACATTGGCCCGGCTTTCACTCGCTGGCGTGGGGTCCCCCCCCAACCAACACTGATAAGTTCGGGTAGGGAGGTGGTTAGCCACACGGTTGCTAACCATTGTATGCTATTGTTTAGCCACAACTGGATTCATTACCTCATTATTATTCATCCTTTACAGCCGATGGAAACAGAAATGTCGTTTAATCCATTAGCAGGTGACCAGCACTGGTCCTCATTGGAAATGCAGTTTTCAGCAAGGCAAAACACTACCGCTTTTGTCCACCGACGTTGCTAAAATCGACCAAAACTGAAAAGTTATCAAATGTTGCTTTAAGAGGTGAGTTACCAATCCCGCTTATAAAATTTAATAGTTGTCGAACAAAGTATTTAGTGGCTTCAAATCACAAAACCAATTATTATTATTTTTGGATTAGCAATAATCCATTCCTTCATCTATATGTATCCAGTCATAATATCCATCTGAAACCATAACGATATGGCCCGTAACAAAAATTAGTTTGACGCACATGTTCTATGCGGTACTACATTCATTTTTAAATCCCAAAACAATCACATCATAAATATAAAAAACTGAAATAAAATAGACACAATCAATACAATCAAAAACCTTTTTTTAAAAAAAAAAAAAAAAAGTAACATTTACATTTTAAATATATAATTGTGGTCTCTGATTGGCTGGGAGTACTTAACATGGTTCATCAAAGTAAATGCTTTCAAATATTTTTGATTGCCAATTAATACAAGTTGGTTTAGGAAATATGAACTATTGGATTAAAAAACTTAATATTCGCAATTAAAATTAATGCTAAAATATCTATTTTCAAAATATTTAGAGATATGTATGAATTTAAATGTGCTTATGCATTAAATAAACACACCCGTGCACATTCAGAGCCATCCGTTGGAGGCGAAGTCTCGTCTGAGTTGTTGCGTCTGCTCCTGGTCAAGCGGTCGAAGAGGCGAACGACACACGCCACCGTGGAAGCCGAACCACTCCATGGCCTGCTTGAGGGCGGGCACACCCAGCTTTCTAGTTACCTAGACGACACACGTGAGACTAAATCAAAAGTAAGTCTCACTTAAACAAGTAGCGAGTTACAAGCCATGTAACTACAATTTCATTCTAAAATATAATAAAATAATTATATGAGGCAAGTAAAGAGGACACTCAAACTGTACTTCTACAGTGGGGCAAATAAGTATTTAGTCAACCACTAATTGTGCAAGTTCTCCCACTTGAAAATATTAGAGAGGCCTGTAATTGTCAACATGGGTAAACCTCAACCATGAGAGACAGAATGTGGGGGGAAAAAAACAGAAAATCACATTGTTTGATTTTTAAAGAATTTATTTGCAAATCATGGTGGAAAATAAGTATTTGGTCAATACCAAAAGTGCATCTCAATACTTTGTTATGTACCCTTTGTTGGCAATTACGGAGGCCAAACGTTTTCTGTAAATCTTCACAAGCTTTTCACACAGTGTTGCTGGTATTTTGGCCCATTCCTCCATGCAGATCTCCTCTAGAGCAGTGATGTTTTGAGGCTGTCGTTGGGCAACACCGAGTTTCAACTCCCTCCACAGATTTTCTATGAGGTTGAGATCTGGAGACTGTCTAGGCCACTCCAAGACCTTGAAATGCTTCTTAGGGAGCCACTCCTTTGTTGCCCTGGCTGTGTGTTTGGGATCATTGTCATGCCACATTCATTCTTTCCTTTAAACAAATCAGTCGTCCTGGTCCCTTTGCAGAAAAACAGCCCCAAAGCATGATGTTTCCACCCCCTATGCTTCACAGTGGGTATGGTGGTCTTCGGATGCAATTCAGTATTCTTTCTCCTCCAAACACGAGAACCTGTGTTTTTACCAAAAAGTTCTATTTTGGTTTCATCTGACCATAAACCATTCTCCCATTCCTCTTCTGGATCATCCAAATGCTCTCTAGCGAACCGCAGACGGGCCTGGACGTGTACTGGCTTCAGCAGGGGGACACGTCTGGCAGTACAGGATTTGAGTCCCTGCTGGCGCATTGTGTTACTGATAGTAAACTGTGGTCCCAGCTCTCTGCAGGTCATTCACTAGGTTCCCCGTGTGGTTCTGGGATTTTTGCTCACCGTTCTTGTTATGTTATGACGTCACGGGGTGAGATCTTGCACGGAGCCCCAGATTGAGGGAGATTATCAGTGGTCTTGTATGTCTTCCATTTTCTAAAAATTGCTCCCACAGTTGATTTCTTTACACCAAGCGTTTTACCTATTGCAGATTCAGTCTTCCCAGCTTGGTGCAGGTCTACAATTTTGTCTCTGGTGTCCTTCGTCAGCTCTTTGGTTCTGGCCATAGTGGAGTTTGGAGTGTGAATGACTGAGGTTGTGGACAGGTGTCTTTTATACCAATAAGTTCAAACAGGTGCCATTAATACAGATAACGAGTGGAGCCTCGTTAGACCTCGTTAGAAGAAGTTAGACCTCTTTGACAGCCAGAAATCTTGTTTATAGGTGACCAAAAACTTATTTTCCACTCTAATTTGGAAATAAATTCTTTAAAAATCAAACAATGTGATTTTCTGTTTTTTTTGTTTTTTTTTTCACATTCTCTCATGGTTGAGGTTTACCCATTTTGACAACTTTTTGACAACATCTTTTCAAGTAGGAGAACTTGCACAATTGGTGGTTGACTAAATACTTTATTTGCCCCACTGTATAAGTCTACACCTGTAACCTGAGCCAGAAGAATTTGCTTATCAAATTTATCATCTTATTATGTGAAAATAATCACATTAAGACATAAACCTCATCACATCACAATGTCAGTTTTCATGTTATGAATTTAAAATGATCAACCATAATGGGAGTACAGAATTTCAAACTCCCATGTGCCACATTAAAACTTCAGTTTATAGGGACCAGAGGTTGCGCTAGACATTTTCGTTGTCTGTCATTTTGACTGACAGGGTCATAAAAATCCGGTCATAATCTATTTTTACCCGTCACTTAAATTTTTAAAATGATGACATATTCAATAGTATTTAATTTTCATTCATTTTTAATTAATATTGTAACGCTTGCTTGGCGGCGAAAAATTAGACACGGAAGTCATGGTATTTTTCTCCCTCTTTTTACTCTGCTTACCGCCAACAACACCAACAAAACAACAACTCTGCCCCCAAAGAAAAAGAGGCAACTATATAGACCCCAATCACCAACGTCACACAATGATCTTAATTGTGGTTGTCAGCCCAAAATCTTCTAAATATATATTAAATGCATCTTACCAGATATAAAATGACTACTACATAGTCTGTGGTGATCGTTTGGTGCCCAGATTTCTTGTCGAATTACAGCAGTCCATCTCGCTCTCCTCTTCGGGTCTCTCAGAATACGGTAGAACTTCAAGTCTCTCCGTCTATCTTCTCTGTTACTGCAACCAACCGCCACGCACGCCTTCACCATTTTGATTATTAATGTTAACGAGCAGAAAAACACGCCGTAATAGGAGGCATGTACGTAGCAGTAATGTGTAAACAGGACTAGCTGACACACAATATGGCGGCTCCAGTCAGGGGGGCGGAGTTGTGACGTCATGTGATTGGGGTCTATACACAGGCGGCAATCTAGTACACCAATTGGATGACGCGCTGGCACACCGGGTGCACCAATAAAAACCTCGCGTTGATGTGTCAATCACGGTGCCGCCGCCAGACCCCGGTGACGCTACAATATTCTGACAGAATAGCCAACGACGTCATGCATTAAGAGAGACAATAGCTAATTAATATGCTCACTCGCCACCCTGTGGTCTGGGGTGTGAATTGCAATCTGTCAAAATGACGGACGGACTTCAGTTTTTTCCGTCACCGTTTTAAAAAACCGGTCAACGACGGAAAATATTCGGTTAATGCGACCCCTGATAGGGACACTCAGATTCTCAGTCTATGTGTTTAAGCAGCTGAACAGGACAGGTGAAAAATTTTAAAAATATCACCTCCAACAGTGTTGTTTTCGTCAACGATGACGCCAACGAAAATATTTCGTCATCAAACAATTCTTTTCATGACGATGATGTCACAATGACGCGCTGAAAACGTGTCTTGGGAGACTAAAACAAGATGGATGCCACTTGTCGTCTGACGATCGTTTCCGTCATAAATTGACAATGTGTGATATTTTGTGAAGTTAGCAGGCATTTCGCAGTGTTTGGTCATGTCACTCATGTGACGTGCTGCGCCCCCCCCCCACCTCACACACACGCTTAAAACCTGTGCCCATTCCAGGCTCCTTTTGTGAAACATACATATGTGTTATGTGCTGCTGGGTAAGTGTAAGTGCCTAAATAATGTTTAGATAATTATTCATGTTAATTGTAAATAATTTATTTGGTTCTGTAAAACAAGTCGATAATTGTTATTTGGTTATACAAGACAGAATTGTTATTTGTTTATTCGGGTTTAGTGGGACGGGCTTGTGACGTAATGTCGTACGATATAAATGGGCAGCGAGGGCTGTTTTGGACGAGTGAGTCGGCGTGACGGCATGAAGTATTTAGGATAAAGCTCTGATAATTTTTTGATCTACGTTCTTCCACATTCTTTCTATCGATCTCTCAGTTGCTCTTTTTTTGTAATTTTGATGTCAGGCCGTTTAGATTGATTTTGTTGGATTAAAGAACGAACCTGAGGAGCTGCTAGAGAGTTTTTCTTTCCCGCTGTCTCGCGGGTACGAGGAAGAAGGAAGAGTATAGAGTCCGATTGAAGGGCTTTTCATTGTGGAGCCTACAGTAAGTTTTGTTTTCTTATCTTGGCTAGATATGCCAAGTTGCTTTAGCTTTTAAAGGTCTGTGCTGAGTGATCATCACACACTAAATTTGTAGTGTTAGCATAGCGTTAGCATTAGCATCTATAGCGGTGACTCGGTGTCTTCTTAAATTCTTGGAAAACATTTTAAATACAGTTCGTGGCATCCAGGTGAGTTCCCTTGTGATGCTTTGAGAGCATGTTTGAGGGTTTGCACAAACCTCTCTGCCAAGCCGTTGGTTCCCGGGTGATAGGGAGCCGATTTGATGTGTTGAACCCCATTGGCTTGCAGGAATTCAACCATTTCTTTTGACACAAATTAGGGCCCCTTGTCTGAAATGAGTTGTGCAGGGGCTCCAAAATGACTAAACATCTCTCTTAAATTCTCAATTGTCTTTTCCGATGTGGTTGATTTCATGATAGCTACCTCTGGCCACTTACTATGGGCATCAATAGCAACCAGAAACATTCGAATTTCGAAAGATCCCGCAAAGTCAATATGAATGCGATGCCAAGGGTCCTGAGGAAAATCCCAAGGATGAAGTGGGGCTGCAGGTGGATTGTTGCGAATCTTCTGGGAAGATGGACAATTTTTTACCGTCTCTTCGATCCGATTATCTAATCCTGGCCACCAAAAATAACTTCTCGCCATTTCTTTCATTTTAACAATACCACTGTGACCTGCATGCAGTTGCGCAACCATTTTAGCCCGCAGTGACTGTGGCACAATCACTAAAATACGACTGAGACGAATAAGTATTTTCGTCCAAAAGACTAAGATGAAAATGAAATTGGCTGCCAAAAACAACAATGACCTCAAAAGCTAAATTATAATATGACCTATTTAACATAACATGAAATCTCTCTTTAAAAAAAACACATTTATCATATGTAAAATTGATCGTGTTGTGACGTTAAATTTATCAATTTATAATGTGGCATCAGGATTTGTAAAATTGATCAAGTTATGATATAATATATAGTTTCAAGACTAAAACTTAAAAACTAAAAACTTAAACTAAAAGAAAAAAATCATATTAAACATGAAAACCCATCAAATTAAAATGTTAATTATGCCAAGTCAAGTCATATGAGTCAACACCAAACGAAAGCAAAACAACAATCCAGCAATTATTTTTGTGACTTGATGGTGTGAAATAGTGCGTCCTCACAGCAGCATTGGGTTCAATGAGTCGCTGCTGCAGCTCCCGGGCTTCATCCCAGCGACCCGATATGCACAAACGCTCCAAATTACACACCGGCTCACCCAGAACGTTAGCCAACGCGCAGACTCCACCCACCGCACCTGAAAAATGATCAATTACAAGTACACATTTGAACCTGAAGCATCCTTACAGGGTTCTCAACTCTCACTAATTGAGAGTGGGATACATACGTATATGTCAGGCAATTCTTACACCCAAACAAAAAAACATAACTGTATATACTGCAGAGCTGCAACGATTAATCGATTAACTCGAGTAATTCGATAAGAACAAAGATTCGAATAAAATTTTGCTGTTTCCAGTAGTCGCTTAATTGAAGTGGCGTTGGAATGGTTTGTTTTGAAAGTGTTTGCATTTAGTTTTATTGATTTGGGTGGATACACTGCCCTCTAGTGGCGACAGCGAATATGACACAACTCATTTTACATGGCTGAATCTAGCTGCTCCCTGTTAAGACCAACATAAGTTTTAGTTTGAGCTATTTTTTATTTTCTATTTTTTTAATAATGCATTCGTAATTTAGTTTATAGGTATATTTAGCCGTTTTTGTAGGAATATTTTTTTTAACCATTTTTTAAGAGCATTGTATAAAAAAAAACAACAAAAAACAGTTACCATTTTATGGCCTGTAAGCTAGCGGACTTTTGCTTTGCAAGTTAGCTGATTGTTCTTTTGTTGTACTAAGATCCTCATTTTAGGGATGTCCCGTTTCAGGCTTTTGCACTTCAGATCCGATACCGATATTGTTTTGCACTTCCGATCCGATACCGATACTGGCCGATACCGATACCGGCGTATCTGAGCATGTGTAAGTTTAAAGTTATTTAGCCTCCTTACTTAGTTGTCAGACTCATGGTGAAAAGAGTTTTAGTACTCTTGATAACAACTAGCCAGCTGAATTAGGTGAGTTTGAATAACGCACAACGGTTGGTAACAAGAAACCGACCTGTTTATTCAGTGACAAACACAAAACATTATAAATAACAAACAGAAATGGCATAGCCAGTCAGTAAAACGTGCAAATAATATTATAAACTGTCTTAAAAAAGCAAAACACACAACCTCAGTGGAAAATCCCACAAACCCCCCAAGCTATTAGATGCTTTTAATGTTTCGTGCATTAGTTACAATAATTGTATAAAAAGCCTCTCAGGTTTAAATAAACGACTATTTCAGTATCAAGTTCAGATTTTAAAACAGTAAATAAAATACTCAAGTCCCCATTCTGTATCAGCAGCTTTAAACTACATTCAATTCATTTAATTTTGCGAATCAACTGTTAAAGTTGTTAAAATTGCTCCCATGATTCCCTAATTTCCCTTCTGTGTACTTTCGACATGTGAAAGTTTTAAAACTGTTTTGAAGATAGATTCAAGTCAAGATTTTGCCGATTTAGGAGTATTTTAGATAAAAAGTTAATTAGGTTCGCTTGGAAGGTTCACAACAGCCTACTAGGCATGTGCCGGTATGAGATTTTCACGGTACGATAACCGTGAGCAAAAATACCGCGGTTTCACGGTATCACGGTATTGCAATTATAGCTCCAAAATTTTGAGATGTATGGGTTTAAAAAAAACAATTTTTAATCCATTGAACAGGATTTTTTCAAAACATATTTGCAAATTGGAACATGAATATAATGTGAAAATAAATAAATTAACAAAAAATAACAAATATTATATAAAATTAAAATAAATAGAACCTAGACTATACCCACAGCCACAGCTCAAGTTGCTCAATATTAGAGTAAGAACAAAATAATTGCTATATAAAGTAAAAACACTTCTAAATAAAATTAAAAATATATACTGTATGACTTTTTTTTGAGGGGGGAAGCTCAAGTGAAGTTTCGCCATTTTCAGCCACTGTGTCAACTCTAGTCTACATGATGCCATGCCTTTGTGTTAAAAAGAACAAAGAATTCATAAGTTAATAAGTTAGTTAAAAATGTATGAGTTAGTTTTATAAATTAGTTAAAATGTAAATATTGTTGAGGAAAGGTTTCATCTAAAAAAATAAATAAATAAATTGACGCGATTCTTTTTCTTTCCCCCCTTCATTCAAGCTTTTCTCTCACTCAGCGGCTGTGAGACATAAAAGAAGCTGCTCTCCCAGTTTAGCCTAGGCTAACATTCGTCTTTGTAAGTTTTAGTTTGTATATTGAATTTGAAAGTGTTTTTGTGTTTTGTTTTTGGCGAACTTTTTAATGGCGCTACTGCTATCCTGTTGAACCTAATCACATGTGGAAAAATACAATTGTACAACGTTTTAAATGTATTTATTTATATATTTCACCACGATTTGAGAGCTCAATAAATTGAAGAAAAGTACGCCTTGTGTTTGGAGGATTTGTTTTTGGGTTTGCTGGCTGTTTAGTGACACTCACGGCAACAAGGGGTGAGCGGTGCCGCACCAAGCCACTTCGGCTGCATTTTGGCACATGAAAAATATCGAATACCGTACAAAGGTATGACGGAAAATTTTAGTGGTTTTGAAACCGCGACGTTTTCACACCACGGTAAACCGTGAAACCGGTAACCGGCACATGTCTACAGCCTACTAGGGAAGTCTCCTGCTTTAAGATGGCGGCCGTTTACTAACGCATCTAGTTTTCCATACTTCAATGTTGCCAACGCCGTCGAGTATGTCATGTTGCATCTAGTTCTATATACATATGATATCTATTATTTACAGTAAAACGATGTTGACGTAGTTTGTAGCGGCTGTCAGCAGCATTCAGGTATTCTTGTTTTTTTTATCCAGCGGCATGAGTTGAGCTAAAGCCGTGAGTTGAGCATTGGCATTACCCGGCTCCATGACAAGCATGATGTTTACTCTCGGGACGCAATGCGGTCCGTTTCTCATTGCGTCCCGAAGACCGCGCTGTGTATTAGTTCCGCTTTACTCGACATATTTCAATAATCGGAATTTAGATGTTTGTGACTTGTTCTCGAATCTTCCACGGCCGAATCGCTCAAGGATGTAATGACGGCTGGGCATGTTGTACCGTGGTTCTAAGTGTTGGATGGTGCGTCTTTACTCACGAGAGATAATGGCTCGTCATCCAGAATGAATTCTTTGGCAATTACTCTTGTTATTCCCTGGGCTTTGGGACTGTTGAGTGCCAGTTTAGCATAGCAAAAGTTTCTGCCAGTGTTAGTTGCGTAGGACCTTTCTTTTTGTCTTCGGTTTTCTTAACATACGCCTCACATTGTTTGCGGTGGTATTTCGCCAAATGCTTGATTAGGTTGGTTGTATTAAAACTTCTTACAGCTTTATACCACCACGCTTGACTCTATTGTGGCATATGTTGCACTCTGCGTCTTTGTCAACCTTTAAGGTGAAATGATCCCACACAGCTGACATTTTTACCGGTGAAGTCTCTCGGTAAATTAGGAGACGGTAATGTAGTGTGTTGAAGGTGTGCCGTAAAATACGGACCGGATTTTAGGGAAACCGAAGCAAAAACTGGAATGGATTATGTAAATCGGTGCGCTGGAAAACCAGGACTGGAATTTTTAAAAAAGTGGATCGGAATTTTTCTGTGTCGGCCGATCCGATACCGATGCGCATTTTTTTTGCCGATATCGGCGTTCGATCCGTTCCAAATATCGGATCGGGACAGCTCTACCTCATTTATTTATTTATTTATTTTATACTGTTTGAGGCTCAGCTCAGGTATTTTAATTTTTTATGTTCCTTATCCAATTACTCGATTATTCAAAATAACTAGTTCATCGATTAATCGACTACTAAAATAATCCATAGCTGTAGTTCTGTCTCCACTGCACAAACAATTTTTATAAATTGAGAGCTCTGTTCTTAGCTAGGTGAGAAAAAAAAAAAATCTAAGTGAAAAGTGGCAGCTTAAAAACAAGCAGTAGACGGTGTGCTATTGTTAATTTGTTAGATATATTTTTACCATTGTGTTAAACGTGGAGCCACACTTAATTATACTGAAGCAACTGTCATAACACCTTGCACATCAAAAAGGTCCCAACTTGCAAATTGTGTCTGGTAAGCGCTCGCACACTTCCTGAGTGAAAAGTTGACACCTGTTTGAACTATTTGATAAAAGCAACTGAAGTCAGGGCCAAATCGTCTCCGGGTATAAGCTGGAATTTCCCCACATTTTGTTGCAAAAGAAGGAAACAGATCAAAAGGCTTAAACTTTTGAAACAAACAAATGGATTGGGTTTCTACTAAGAGTGGGAACCTCTTGGTACCTCACGATACGATACGGTTTGCGATACGAAGCTCACGATGATTTGGCGATACAACGATTATCGATACATTGGTCAGGAAATCATTCTAGGATAGTCTAAAAAATAACTAATAAACAGAAAAACAAGCTTCTGCAGTGAATTGGAATGAGTTTATCATTAGTAGACGTCCAATCCATTTGAACTGGGAGGGTGGCAGCGAATGAACATACGTTCACAACATACGTTCATTCGCTGCCATCCCTCCCACTTCAAACAGATCGAACGTCTATGGCCGTCAGTAGCAGCCAATGCCAGGTCAATGAGGTAATTTTGGGCCATTTAAAGTCATTTACCTGTTGATTTTCAGTTACTTCCTGTTGATTTTGGGGTATTTTATGGGTCACTTCCTGTTCACTTTGTGTTACAGAACAGGAAGTGACCTGGGAATCACCCAAATGAATAGGCAGTGACTCAAACTCAACAGGAAATGACCTGGAAATGCCCTAAAATGAACGGCAAGTGACCTGTAAACAGTGTTGTAAATCTTACTTTTAAAAATTATTAGTTACAAATTACTTCTCCCAAAAAGTAATTGCGTAAGTAACTCAGTAACCTGAATGTAAGAGTAATTAGTTACTTGGCAAAGTAACTGGGTGTTACTTTTCATGTTTTTTTTTTCTTTAAAAAAAAAAAATATATATATATATATATAGGTCACACTGGGGGAAGTTTAAAGGTTTTTTGGGGACAATTGGCCCTAGCCCAATTCTTCAGCCTAAACTTAACTAGACACAGGGCTTTGCAGATATTTTGATAACTAGATAGTAACCTTTGCTATGCTTGGAAGTCATTTAATGTTGTGAACAGTGTTGTTAATCTTACTTTAAAAAAGTAATTAATTATGGTTACAAATTACTTCTCCCAAAAAGTAATTGCGTTAGTAACTCAGTTACCTGAATGTAAGAGTAATTAATTACTTGGCAAAGTAACTGGTGATAATTTTCATGTTTTGTTTTTTTTCCCCTCAAAAAAAAAAAAAAAAAAAAAAAAAAAAATCTTAGGTCACACTATGTGAAGTGTAAAGGGTTTTTGGGACAATTGGCCCTAGCCCAATTGTTTACCCTAATTTACCCTTTACCCTGAATCAACCGTTAAAAATTGTTAAAATTGCTCCCGTTATTGAATTAGTTCCCTTCTGTCTACGTTTGACATGTGGAAGTTTAAAAGATGTTTTATGCTTTTAAAGATAGATTGAAGTCAAGATTTTGCCAATTTAGGAGTATTTTAGATAAAAAGTTACTTAGGTTCGCTAGGAAGGTTCTCTACAACAGAGCCTTCCTAAGAAGTCTACTGCTTTAAGATGGCGGCTGTTTACTAACGCATCTAGTTCCTATACTGTACATGTTGCTAACGCCCCCGTGTCTGTCATTTCGCATCTAGTTCAATGTATATGTGATATCTACCCAGTGGCGCCACCAGGGGGTGGCCACGACCACCCCTATAAATTGGTTGGCCACCCCACTGGCCACCCCGCTTGCCAGTATATTGTTAGATTGTTGTAGCATCAGTTATACATTTCTTCCCAGATGAAGGCATTTATTTTCTTTTGTTAAATGTAGGGCTGTCAAATTTATCACGTTAACGAGCGCTAATTATTTTTTTCTAATTAATCACGTGAAAAAATTCATCGCAATTACCGCATTCGACTCATTCACACATTGTCGCAAACAGCCTACAATGGCGCCGTTTTACTTATATACAGAGATAAGAGGCAGAGTGGAGTAGATACAAGCATTCATTGGGGCCGTGCTTTTAATTGGCAAAAGCTTTGTCTTCTTTCCCACAGCAACTATAAATATTGTGGTAAGAATGAAAGGAGTTGATCTTTTTCTTAACACCTTGTAGTGTACCCAACGCAGCATTTGCAGCCACCACACACAGTCATGGTTGCACCACTTCCCATCATGCATTTGGGCAGAACAGTTAAGTCGCTACAGTATCATTTACTGAAAGCTCAACAAATACACTAGATGGCAATATTTAGTCTTAATATAAACATTCACATTTATCCTTTAAGAGTTACAAGACTTTCTATCCGTGGATCCCTTTCACAGAAAGAATGTTAATAAAGTTAATGCCATCTTGTGGATTTAATGCCATCTTGTGGATTTATTGTTATAATAAACAAATACAGTACTTATATACAGTATGTTGAATGTATATATCCGTCTTCTGTCTTATCTTTCCATTCCAACAATAATTTACAGAAAAATATGGCGTATTTTAGAGATGGTTTGAATTGCGATTAATTACGATTAATTAATTTTTAAGCTGTGATTAACTCGATTAAAAATTTTACTCGTTTGACAGCCCTAGTTAAATGTACACCTTATGCCTAATATATACATAACACAATAAAACAGAATTGTTGTGGAACTCAAAATGTTGAATGGACAGTTATGGACTATGCACATTAAATCATTAGTAACATCAAATATTACACAATACACCAAAGTATATCAGTAGCTGTGTCCTTAAGTCTTTCTGATAGTTTTCCCCTGACCTTTTTACTGCAAATAATATAATGAAAACCTGAAATTGTGGCTTTTAGTTTTGGCCACCCCAAGATTTTAAGTGGCCCCATCTGGCCACCCTTATGAAAAATTTCTGGAGGCCCCACTGTATCTACCATGTCTACCATATCTACTATATCATGTGGGCGTAGTTTGTAGGCTATCGGCTACAGTCAGGTATTATTGGAGCCACCTAGCATCGCGTTTGCTCGGCGTGACAACTTTTTTGCCTCCTCCCCAATCCTGCTCTGCTGTCGTCTCGGTGAGTCCGTCTCCCTCAGACTTTTATCGCGTCTTTCAACCAATATAGCAACGCAAAATAACGCACGCCTTTCCATCCTCAGTAACAGTGTTTCCAAGATGAGAAAAGTAATTAATTAAATTACTCACTACTGAAAAAAATTATGCTGTTAGCAACGCCGTTATATTCTAACACAGTTATTAACAGCACTGCCTGTAAATGCCCTGAAAATCTGACAGAATGACTGTGAATGCTCTGGTTTCGAATGAACGAACGATCCCAGTCTAAATGGATTGGGTGTCGAGCACCGTCAAGGCAGCCTTAGAGTTAACTGAGACACTATTATGGTAGCAACTTGTTGGTTCCTTTTTTTCCTTCTTTTTTAGACATTGAAACTTTTTTAAAATGATATCTCGATTCTTGCAGGAGCATATCGAAAATCCTTTGGGATACAAAGTATCACGATATATCACCATTTTGATATTTTGTCACACCCCTAGCTTCTACTAACATTTGAATTCTGGTTGACAAATGGAGCCGGCGGTGCTAACAAGGCTAGCTGCGTGCAGCTAACTGCTACATTAGCTTATAGTGACTTACCGACACAGTAGGCAGCCATAAGAAAGCCGGCAGAGCCTGCCAGAACTTGGAAGTCCAGATCTTTGGTTTTGTGGACCATCAGGCCTATCCTGGTGATCTGCGTGGGAATTTTTGCATTATAAATAAAGACACATAATGACTATTTTACAAACCAAACTAACCCAAATATTTTACTTTTATTTTTTTTGATAAAGCAACACCAGGTAACTTTTCAACCTTCATAAAATATTTTCATTACGTTTGTGACATGTCAACTGACAACTGGTTGAGTGAGACCACTTTTATATCCTAAGGGGGACTGTATGGCTTTCACTAGCACTAATTAACTTTGAGGAGGGTGGCAGGAACCCTGACACACACAAAAAAATGTGCTGATTCCTTTACAGCATACGTCACTTCTCCCTTTTCCCATTAATTATAAAGACGGAAGTCAATGCGAATGCTTTCACGCGAAGTCTGCAAAGATGGCAGAGCAACAAAAGACACAAAAAAGTTTTGTCCGAAGAAGGGAAAAAAGGGAGGCTACCAGGATACTCAAGAATAAACATTGGCCCAGCTTTCACTTGCTAGCATGACGCCCCCTGCTCAACTGAACTTGTCAACGTTGACAAGTTCGAGTGGGGTGGTTTTAGCCACACAGTTGCTAACAGTCATATGCTATTCAGGCATGAAAATGGGTCAGGGGTTAAAAAGGTGAGAAGGGTGTGGAGGAAATATGTTCCAGTACACTGTACACCCCAACAAAATATTGAGCTCTGTCGACCCACACTGTGTTTCAGCAGGGCCGTGCAGAGACCGGTGGAGGGGCGGGTGTTCTTAAAACTATTATTTCATTATTATCCATACTTAACAACTCTAGCACCTAATGATTAATAAAGCAATGACATAAAAATCTTATAGAAAAATAACATTGTAATTGTGTTTATAATTGTATTTAATACCCGACTATCCTTGCAAACTTGTTCTTACCAGGTCTGCTATTCACCCAGCTGATGAGGTATCCACTGCCTTTAGCAGCCTCATCTAACTCATTTTTTTATCCCTCAATCTCCCTTCCCGACGACGCATGTCTATGTAATGAAATATAAATATTTTAAAAAACAGACTCCCCGGTGGCTTTTAGTTTTAAAGCTTTCTTAATTTCTTTCTTTCTCAATAACGATTTGTGTTTGTATTATTCAATCAAAAAACAAAGTTACTTCTATCAAAAACAAAGTTGCTTCAATCAAAATACAGTATATACTTTTAATCTCCAAAAAGTCACTTCAATAAAAAAAATGGTTTTTGATTGCAAAAATAAATTTGAGACAAAAAAAGCATTTGAAAACTATTTTTCTTGATTGAAACAAATTTTTCCATTGAAGTAATGTTGTTTTGCATTTGGGCCACATTTTGGCTAGGACATTTGTGTCTTTATTATTCAATCAAAGAAGTTGCTTCAAACAAAAATATATATATAAAAAGAAAAACTTTGCACATGTGTCAATCACCGTTTACCAAAGCCTGAGAGGGTTTGAGTAGACTCACTATGAAGCATTTAATAAAGCCAAGCATTTTCTTACTACTTTATTCTTGTTTTAAAATAATTCGGTGGGGCAGTAACATGTTTAAAACTTATCATATTTGTTACATTTTGAAGTGCTTGAAAACCATTCATAAATGATACTTTGGTGAAAAAAGTGAAAAAACATGTCATATATATGTATCTTTTTTCCAATCTGAATAAATGCATTGAACACGCACAAAAAAATGGGGGGGGGGGCGCTACTTCGCGGTTTTCATTTATTGCGACGGGTTCTGGTCCCCATTAACCACGAAAAACGAGGGATCCCTGTATTTCTGAAAAGCTTTAAGAAGCAGGACTCATTCCCACCACTCGTCGGGCCGACACCGGCCGTCAGCTCAAATCCAAGCCGAAAATAACGCGTCTCCGGCGGACGACGGGAGCGATGTGAGGCGCCCCCTCCATCCGAGAGCATGCCGCTTAATTTGACTCAACAGTGTGTTTCTTCGTTTGTATTACCGCTAAATACACACGCTTGACGACAATTTAACGGGAGCTATTTTTTTTCATTGGAGATTTAGCTAGCTCTGGCAGTGTTCAACGCAAGCTGCAACGAATGGCAGTAACTTTTTTTATATCGCAAAATGTGAAAACGATTGAAACCATTACTCACAAACTTCAATCTGCTGGCAAATACAGGCAAGTGTGTATGCTGCGCTCTGGTCTGCCCCGGTGTGGATAAGGCCTGCTTTTTGTTTTCGCAGCTTTGCAATGCAACGAAAGGCTCTCCGAGCACTCCATGTACAGTAAGGAGTGTGCGCGTTTGGAATAATGGAACGCAGCTTGGGCCGATGATTGGTTCTCGTCAGCGAAGCATCTAGAAGGATTTGCTGACTGTGCTCTTAAGTGCTCAGTTTACGTACTAAGTTAATCACATGATGATAATAATAATAATAATTAAATAAAACCTCCCGACCCCCCCTCCTCCTCCTCCCAAAAAGAATTTCTCCTCGGATCTACGCAATTCATGTAGGTCGCCCTTTTTGGCTTCAAAACGGCGAATTTCGCCGAAAGGTGAGAGATTTTCATGCCTGGCTATTGTTTAGCCACAACTGGATTCATTACCTATTATTCATCCTTCACACAGCTGCTGGAAATAGAAATGTCATTTAATACTTCTGCAGGCGACAGGGATATCAGGATTTTACGACACTGTGCGGGTGTGCCCTGGTCCTCATGGGAAACACAGTCTTCTTATGAATTTATGCATACATTGGTATGAAAATGTATCTGAACCTTTTGGAATTTGCATAAAATGAACATCAAATGTGAGCTGATCTTTATCAAAATCTCACAGATGAAAATACACTGTCTGCCTTAACTAAAACCACTCAAACATTTATAGGTTTTCATATTTTAATGAGGATAGCATGCAAACAATGACAGAAGGGAGAAAAAATAAGAAAGTGAACCCTCTGCCTAAGGAGACTTAAAGAGATATGAAACCAATTTTTACCAAACAATTTAAGTCAGCTGTGTGCCCAATCACTGATGAGTGGTTCAAAGCTGCCCTGCCCACTATAAAACATACAACAGGTAAGAAATGTCTTGATGAGAAGCATTGTCTGATGTGCATCATGGCTTGGTCAAGAGATGTCTGAAGACC